>NC_034193.2:42162951-42323012 GCF_002021735.2 Oncorhynchus kisutch
TCAGATCAGCTCTGAAAAAGACCTGATGTGAAAAGATTTGATGTTAGGGACAGATCGAGATTTACTGAGGGGGAGGGGCTGTTCCAACTCAAGGTGTCACAAAAAAATGTGCCCCCCTCACCAAATGCTCCTCACATGACCCTCCCCTTGTACTGTAAGTAAAATGAACCCCCCCCCCCCCCCCCCCATTTTGAGAATGAACTCAAAATGTATGTTTATGACCACAAATAACAATAACTATAGTGACCCCGTGTTCATCAACGTGGATATCGACTTTGCCAATTCAGCATGCTTTTGTGGCACAGTCAATGCCACGCAGGGCTACTGGCCAGAAGGTTGAGGGTTTGCCGACCACCACAGACAAGCTCACTCTCCCTGCCTGTCTCATTAGACTACAGTCAGAGCCGGCTGCAGACAGTGATCAGCTAGAGGGCAATCATATGTTCAACATTTATAATTATATAAAATATATGCAACTCATTTTCCACCAACAGGTTTTTGTGCCAATGCACCACACAACCAATAAACAAAGCGTATCCTGACTTCGGCACTTCAATATCACTTCAACACCACACTAAATAAACTATGTCAATATCAACAAACACAAAATACATCCCTCCCTACCTTGTAGGCTTACCCAGTATTGAAGGCTTGGCAATCTCCAAATGTCATTCAACTTATTATTGTTTTGTAGCAGATTTCTCTTTCCATTCAACAATTTGGCCATTGCACAGTTTGGATTGATTTATTTTATTTGTCATTAAAAAAAGTAATACACAAATATTTTGGGATCGCAAGGTAAAGACTTATTTCCATTGTGCTCCCTATTTTTTTTAAAACATAAATACATAGACAATTACACAGATACAGACACATTACATAGATAGAGACAAAATAATGCTCAACCTCCAGATGAGTATGAGGGGGAGTTTAATTAAGTACAATTCTTGCAAGCTTGTTTGGCTGGTAGCTTATTCTTTAGATGTTTGGGGCTGCTGGTGGATCAGGCATAATCAAAGTGACACTGGACTAGCGCACTTGACAGAGTCTTTAGGGTGTCTATAGCTAGGTGTCCATCCAATTGGCATCAGATTTTTATGTGAATATTCTCAAATCTTGGCCCCGGAAAACATGACGGAAGATTTGAATTTACCAGACATTAGAGACCTTTTATGGACATCCATATGCATTCAGATCCAACCTGGCGCAGCCAGCAGCATCAATAAATGAGGGATGTTGGCCAAATGAGACACATTTGGGGGCCTTAAGGAGTGGCCCCTTTTAATTACGCCTAAAACGACATACCCAAATGTAACTGCCTGTAGCTCAGAACCTGAAGCAAGGATATGCATATTATTGATACCGTTTGAAAGGAAACACTTTGAAGTTTGTGGAAATGTTAAATTGATGTAGGAGAATATAACACATTAGATCTGGGAAAAGATAATACATAGAAAAAAACATGCGTTTTTTTGTTTGTTGTACCATCCTCTTTGAAATGCAAGAGAAAAGGCCATACTGAATTATTCTAGCTCAGGCGCAATTTAGACTTTGGGCACTAGATGGCAGAAGTGCATGTGCGAAGTTTTAGACTGATCCAATGTACTGTTGCATATCTATTCAAAATGTTGTATCAAGACTGCCCAAATGTGCCTAATTAGTTTGTTCATGCATTTTCAAGTTCATAATTGTGCACTCTTCTCAAACAAACTGATATGGTATTATTTCACTGTAACAACAACTATACACTGGACCATGCAGTTAGATGAACAAGAATTGAAGCTTTCTGCCCATATCAGATATGTTTATGTCCTGGGATTTTTTTTGTTTCTTACAACCTCATGCTAATCACATTAGCCTACGTTAGCTCAATCTTCCCGAGGATGGGACACCGATCCTGTAGAGATAACAAATGACAAAAACACCTTTCCTTGTGTTTTGATATGCAAAAACTTTTAGGGTAATTTGAAATATGAAAACTTTAGGGTCATTTTTCAATTTTTCGATCCGAATATTTTGTATAGAGATAGGCATTATGTTGTTTGATTATAGGATTAACTCTGGTAGTCTTCCTCACATAGGCTTCCTCACCTCAAGTTCAACTGTCGAGTCAGTTGGAGCGCCGGGCGCCATGCCTTCATATCGTAGGCCTGAAGGAGCTAAAGCTTAATAATAGCCACACCATACCTTCACACGGTTTGATCTCTAAACTTTACTAGTGTAATATCAAAAGTAAGTAAAGCCATTGTTTCTAGGGAAAATCCGAGCAGAAGAGCGAATGTAAAACAGGGAAAGGTCAACTACCCTCAAAAGACCAATTAGTGGAAAAAAATATCAGAATTGGTCTGCCTGTGTGAACTAGCCTACATTCAAAACAAGTCATTAGAAAATCATTATACAGAGGGCAATCCTAATTGTCCCATTAACTTCAGTATCAATGAGCGTAAAAGCGGAAGACTGCAGAAAAAAACAGCCTACCGAATTATTAGAAAACATTCCGCTGAGCACCGAACAACCCAGCCGCCTGCAGGTTCACTTCAATCAACATGGGTAGCGAGATCTGATAAGCGCCGGTACGTGGGACAAGCCAATTAGGAGATAGCGGATCTGTGGGTCTGATCCAATTACCCGACCCAAGCATTTACTTTAAGCGTTTTAATTAGAGAGTCAGGCAGGCCCTGTGTCTAATCCTCATTTATTATCACCCCTCTATCACTTCCAGGTCCTCTATCACCCTCATGGAGGGGCTTTGAAATAGGGATAGACGATAAGGGAGGAAAGGTGGAAACGATCGCCCTGAGACTGGACCCGGGGCGCGGAGCTTTGGCGCGCATGCACTCCCAAAGCACGCATAATTGAAAAGAACACCGCATCTCTGTGCAGAAAGCATTAGGGACACGTACGCACGCGCATGCAAACCATACGTAAATGCATATACACACACACACACATACACGCGCACACACGTGCACACACATACACGAAGACACACGTTACACGCACAAACACACACACACACACACTCCGTATGACCTTGTTCAGGATTATAGAGCCCGAAGAAGCCCAAAGGTCACAGGGAGAAGTTTGGGAAATGAGGGATTAGAAAGAGAAATTGACTTCAGCCCTTTTGCTTTTTCCTGTTTAATCAGCTCCTGTTCCCTCGGAGTTGGACAGGGTCCACATAGTCTCACATGGCTGTCCTTGTCCCCTTGTTTCCCTTAGTTTACTCACTGAGCTGAACAAAATGAATTTGGTATCAGATCAAGCACATGGTTTCCGGGTGTCTGCTGCCGTTCCATTTGCTCCGCTCCTGCCATTATTATGAGCCGTTCGCCCCTCAGCAGCCTCCACTGTTAACTACTGTACCTACCGGTGGTCAGTGGCCCAAAGGAAAGGGAACGGAAAAGGAATCCATTCAACAGTACTAGGATGCACCCCTCAAGCCTCTGACTTTATCAACTAGCTTTGTGAGCAGATGGTCATAGCCCAGGTAAATAATCCCAATCCCAGTTAGGACTACTGGACGATAATCCAAGATACACCCTGCTGTAATCAAACCCCCCCCCCCCCCCCGCCAGATACAAATATGTTATAGGATTCAAATCCGTTACAGGATTCGGCTCTGTGCTCCCCCAGACAGAGATTGAATCATCCAGACGTACTGCACAGTATGCTGGAGCAGATGGACGTAATATTTCAAAAATGTTCCAGTTTCCTGGGGGAAAAAAACATAGCTACGTCTGTAATGAATGTCTCCATGCTGTTACTTCTAGATAGGCTGATATTTTTATGGTTTCCCTACCTCAGGTTCCTTTCCTGTCATTATGCTCTCTTGTCTAAATCAGGGGTTTCTAAACCTTTTCCGCTCAGCCCCCCCCCCGTCTATTTCTATATGCACCTGCACTTTACATGACACAAACTGTTCATAACCCTCTTGTTGGAGAGAATATTTTGCAGGTTTTAAAGCTGAGAAAATATAGCTACTTTTTCTACAATTCTATATATCTTGTCATGTCTAATGTGTAGTCATGTGATATTTGACTGACTCGAACATTACAAAAAAATCTATGGGCTAAAAAACCCAGCTTAAAGAAAACGTTAGCTGCCGTGGGCTAGTTGATCTGGACAATTCTGACAAGTTATAAATAGCTCTCTCAGGTATGCGATGACGGACACGACAAGAGGAAAACGGATGACGCAATAGCCAATTTCAAAATTGCACCTTCTGCAAAATTCAACAATTCCAACTTTCAAGAGTAAGTTGAAAGCCGGACTGAGTCGTCCCCCCCCGCCCACCACTCTCGCCCCACAGTTTAGGGACCCTCTGGTCAAAATGACTGAAGAAGATCTCAGAAGCCAGGCCATCACATACACTATCCTATCTCTGTAGATACATCTCAGACTATCACACAACTCACTTGTTTTCAAAAGGGATATCTTTTCTCGGTGTTGTCCCCCAAAGGGCTGAGCATTCCGATGACTAACTCTAAAATCAATCCATACAAATGCGTGTTTGTAAAACGTGTTTTATGTCATGTTACAGAGGTTATCGTCTGCAACTCAAATCATGTTGGTGAACGTGCTGTCAACTCACCTCCTACAGTAAAATGAATGAAGCATCCGCTACTGCCACTAGTAATGACTACAGACCCATTTTATTGTCTCTGTGTTGGGATATAGAGTCTCCTTGGTTGCCTGCCGAACCACCGTGCTCTGTCCTTATGAGACCTCTATGAGCACCGTCCCTATCGCTAACGTCAGTCACTGTTCTATCTATAACCGGCTGTTCCCTATCACTCTTGGCAGCATAGTTCAATAACTTGCACTTATCCCAGTATGTTAAATCTGAACTCGTATGACAATGCTGTTTACTGTTCACGGAGTGTCAAAACACAGAATCCAGCATGCCAGCGAATTCCACTCGCTCGGCTTCAGAGTCAAGCTGCAGTTTGAATTATTCAGTCATTTGTATCTGTGGTGGGTCCTAGCTTTCCACTGCTGGCACAGTAACAAAGGCATATGTGGTTAGCATTGCATAAGTTGCTACTGTACATAGTGTACCGGTCCAATGCACTTGCTCTGAGAATACGTAGGTATAGAAGCACACTGTATCTGGCTGTGTAAACATGCACATTTTAAAAGTAGTGCTGGGTAGAGACGGTTGTTTATCTACTGTAGCGTACCCTACATACAAGGATGTCAAGGTAGAATGAAGCGTGGGTAAAGTATACTCCTCCTCCTCTCCTCTCCTCTCCTCTCCTCTCCTCTCCTCTCCTCTCCTCTCCTCTCCTCTCCTCTCCTCTCCTCTCCTCTCCTCTCCTCTCCTCTCCTCTCCTCTCCTCTCCTCTCCTCTCCTCTCCTCTCCTCTCCTCTCCTCTCCTCTCCTCTCCTCTCCTCTCATCTCCTCACTGTCAGAGACCGTTATAGAATTAGCCAGCAGCAGTCGTTTAGCCCCGTGGGGAATGAAGGAGGAAGCCTCCTCTTTATCTCTGGTGTGCGTGACACAATACATCAATTATAGGCATTTTGGAAGGAGCTGCTTGTCCCTAATTGGGGAACCTGAGGATGCCTGGATGGGGTGCGAGTTAGCAGGGGGATGGAGACGGGAGCTAAAATGGCCCCTGACATTTTGACTTTAATTTCCTCGGCTGGGCCGGTCTAATTGCCTGTGTTTCCTAATGCATGTTCTTGACTGTGCTGCTGTACTTGATCTGTTTTCTGACGGTTCCTTTCTCCTCTTCCTCCCTTCGTCCTATCTCTTCATACTTCTCTCCTCTCGTCAACAAATCTTTCACTTCCCTCCCTCCCGCACTCTTTCATCAATTCTCCCCCACTGCCACTCCTTCTCCTTCCTCTTCTCGTCCATGCCTTCTCTCTCTCCTCTCCCCCTCTCTTCTCTTCCCTCCCATCCCTCCATCCAGGATATTCGTGGTGGGGATCGGCTTCTTCAGCCTGTGTTTTCTAATGACCTCCCTGGGGGGCCAGTTCTCAGCCAAGAGGCTTGGGGACTCCCCCTTCACCATCCGGACAGAAGGTAGAGAAAATACACTATTTGTGTGTGTGAGTGCCTGTGGGTCGCTGGCCCTATCTAAGTAGAGCTGTGGGGGTTTGTCTATTGGGGGTTGTCTAGTCAGAGGGAGCTATGGGTGTGGTGTTACAGTAGGTCACACAGATACACCATTACCCTGTGGCACTGCACAGAAAAGAGACATATCCCCGTATGAGTGCAGTGCAGTATACTGCATCGCTTCTAAGGGAGCATTGGTCTGCATGCACACTGCAGCAGCATCGAAGGCAGACTCGCTCTGTCTGGTTTGACTCCATCAACACTTGCTGTATGTACAGTAACCCTGGCGACTCATCGGGGGTCTGGTAAGAGTCTTCTGAAGGCTGTTGTGAGGGGCTGAGTCTCTGATGGCTGCTTACTGCCGCTTAATATCTCACCACAGAAATCTCATTATTACATTGGCCGACTGCAGGCGTCACATGACCTCGACTGAGGCCGCAGGCCAATGACGGGACGGGAAAGAGCTGTGTCTAATCCCCCCCTGTCTCCTACTCTACGAGGTGTGAACTGTGAAGTCAGAGATGGGTCCTCTCTGGCGAGCAGCTGTCCCTGCCACTGCCTGAGTAAAAAAAATAAGAGGCGATTTAGATCCTTTAGCCGAGGATGAACAACTCATAAGGGAGGATAATCTGATGTAAAGCCCTTCTAACTCTGAGAGAGCATGTTGTAGGGTTGAGGTGTGTTGTGTGTGTGTGTGTGTGAGCGCACTTGATTAATTAACCACTCATGCACTGTTGCCTGGGGAGACATCTGGACTGAGCTCATTAAGAGCTGCCGAGGGTCCAACCTAGAAGTTTACCACAGGAGTGTGTGTGTGTGTGTGCGTGCGTGTGAAAACCCTGTCTCTGTGTGTGTGTGTGTCAGATGAATTGGCAGAAAATGAATGGGGCGACAGCAGCAATGTGGGACAAGATTGAGAAGAGAGAGATGGAGAACTGGTTCCATCTGCTCTCTCTAAGTCTGCCCTGGAAACAAGGGGCCCTTTCATTCTGCCGGCGAGCACCACCTGCAGAACCACGGGTCTAGCTAAGACACACACACACACATGCGCTCACACACACGTTGTGTCAGTGGTCTCTGTAATGTTATTTTTGTCGAAGGACCTCAACAGTTTATTTTGACTGAGTACACTTCCATCCTCAGCTCTGGTGTCGAGAGAATAACGCCTAGTGCCTGCTCTTCCTGAGGGGACTCAAGGTGACAGCATAATGCTCGTCCAAAATATCGGAGCTTCCACATCATTCTACAAAAACACCATTACAGAGTGTGACTAGCATTAGTCTGTCACCTTGAATCCCCTCAGGAAGAGCGGTAACAAGGCGCTATTCTCTCGACACCAGAGCTGAGGATGGAAGTGTACTCAGTCCAAAATAAGCTACACAATAAGTACATAGAGAAACCTCGGGTATATCCTCATAGATGTTGATCGTCCATTGTTGTACACAGACATTTATCCACTCAAACGACAGGTGGATTACTTGTGTTTAGGAGAGCTTTGTTACCAGAGCTAGCGGCAATGATGTCAGATGTTCTCCATGTGGGGGTGTTAGTAGAAGTCCTATTCCCTTGTTACAGCGACCGGGTCTCCTCTTCTCCTCTCGCTTCCATGGATTGTCAGCCTTCACTGTGGGCCTTGCCTCACTGGGCTCTGCTGGAATCCGCTCTCTCTCCAGCCCTACGTGTCACAGACACACGGAGTCAACCAGCCCTGCGTGTTACAGACACACGGAGTCAACCAGCCCTGCGTGTTACAGACACACTGAGTCAACCAACCCTGTGTGTTACAGACACACTGAGTCAACCAGCCCTGCGTGTTACAGACACACTGAGTCAACCAGCCCTGCGTGTTACAGACACACTAAGTCAACCAGCCCTGCGTGTCACAGACACACTAAGTCAACCAGCCCTGCGTGTTACAGACACACTGAGTCAACCAGCCCTGCGTGTTACAGACACACTGAGTCAACCAGCCCTGCGTGTTACAGACACACTGAGTCAACCAGCCCTGCGTGTTACAGACACACTGAGTCAACCAGCCCTGCGTGTTACAGACACACTGAGTCAACCAGCCCTGCGTGTTACAGACACACTGAGTCAACCAGCCCTGCGTGTTACAGACACACTAAGTCAACCAGCCCTGCGTGTCACAGACACACTAAGTCAACCAGCCCTGCATGTTACAGACACACTGAGTCAACCAGCCCTGCATGTTACAGACACACTGAGTCAACCAGCCCTGCGTGTTACAGACACACTGAGTCAACCAGCCCTGCGTGTTACAGACACACTGAGTCAACCAGCCCTGCGTGTTACAGACACACTGAGTCAACCAGCCCTGCGTGTTACAGACACACTGAGTCAACCAGCCCTGCATGTTACAGACACACTGAGTCAACCAGCCCTGCGTGTTACAGACACACTGAGTCAACCAGCCCTGCGTGTTACAGACACACTGAGTCAACCAGCCCTGCGTGTTACAGACACATTGAGTCAACCAGCCCTACGTGTTAGACACACTGAGTCAACCAGCCCTGCGTGTTACAGACACACTGAGTCAACCAGCCCTGCGTGTTACAGACACAGTGAGTCAACCAGCCCTGCGTGTTACAGACACATTGAGTCAACCAGCCCTGCGTGTTACAGACACACTGAGTCAACCAGCCCTGCGTGTTACAGACACACTGAGTCAACCAGCCCTGCGTGTTACAGACACACTGAGTCAACCAGCCCTGCGTGTTACAGACACACTGAGTCAACCAGCCCTGCGTGTTACAGACACAGTGAGTCAACCAGCCCTACGTGTTAGACACACTGAGTCAACCAGCCCTGCGTGTCACAGACACAATGAGTCAACCAGCCCTGCGTGTTACAGACACAATGAGTCAACCAGCCCTGCGTGTTACAGACACAATGAGTCAACCAGCCCTGCGTGTTACAGACACACTGAGTCAACCAGCCCTGCGTGTTAGACACACTGAGTCAACCAGCCCTGCGTTTTACAGACACATTGAGTCAACCAGCCCTGCGTGTTACAGACAGAGAAAATAATCAAGTGAATGAGGAAACGAGAGAACGGATGAGGGATAGAGAACGGATGAGGGATAGAGAACGGATGAGGGATAGAGAACGGATGAGGGATAGAGAACGGATGAGGGATAGAGAACGGATGAGGGATAGAGAACGGATGAGGGATAGAGAACGGATGAGGGATAGAGCGTGGAGGAATTACTGTAGACTGTTAGAGGGATAAATTGAGAGGAAGTAGAAGGTATAATTAAGAGATCTGTATTTAAAATAAGTTTCTACAAGAACCAGAAAAGAGAGGATGGAGACTGCACAAAGGAAAGGGAGTAATTAGATGCAAATGGCAGAGAGAAAGGAGGAGGAAGAAAGGAATTGAACATGAATTTAAGTAAGATACTGTTTGGCGACGACTGGATCAAAGGCAGTTCCCTATCGAGCCCATTTCTGCCCTGCAGTTTACAGTGATAACAAGGCGACAGTCTCTTATGCCCCAAACCGCCATGTTTCACTTTTCAATGCTATATTTGTCTAAGAGCTAGCTCACTCAGTGTGTATTGTCTCCCTGGTGGGACAAAGAGCTACAACCCTCTAAGAGCTAGCTCACTCAGTGTGTATTGTCTCCCTGGTGGGACAAAGCGCTACAACCCTCTAAGAGCTAGCTCACTCAGTGTGTATTGTCTCCCTGGTGGGACAAAGAGCTACAACCCTCTAAGAGCTAGCTCACTCAGTGTGTATTGTCTCCCTGGTGGGACAAAGAGCTACAACCCTCTAAGAGCTAGCTCACTCAGTGTGTATTGTCTCCCTGGTGGGACAAAGAGCTACAACCCTCTAAGAGCTAGCTCACTCAGTGTGTATTGTCTCCCTGGTGGGACAAAGAGCTACAACCCTCTAAGAGCTAGCTCACTCAGTGTGTATTGTCTCCCTGGTGGGACAAAGAGCTACAACCCTCTAAGAGCTAGCTCACTCAGTGTGTATTGTCTCCCTGGTGGGACAAAGAGCTACAACCCTCCTCTCCGACTTCCCATTTGCACCCCAAATTGCACCCTCATTCCCTAATTAGTGCACTAATTTTGTCCAGGGCATATGCGACTCTGGTCAAAAGTAGTGGACTACACAGGGAATAGGGTGCCGTCTGGGAGGCAGACGCTGTCTCGACAGATTCATGTAATAGCTCCCTGTGTGGCTAAGGAGATGGAGCGGGTCCCAGTACCAGCCATAACAAGAGCCGTTTAACTAAAGAGTCGGCTGAGAACGGCACACTGTGGAATCTCTTTGCTCAGTAGCATTGTTATGACAGGGCTCAGAGCAATTGACTTGTCACGTGGGACGAGGGGATGAGACATATTGTGTAGCTGACCAACAGATGGGGAAGTCGTTGTCAGTGGAGGAGTGTAAAAGGGGGCTGCTTGAACATCTGAAGACTGTGAGGAAGGATGCTGTAGACCGTTGGCAGTAACCATTGTCACCGGTCGTCCACATTGCTGCACAAAGAGAGACCGTCGGAAGGCCACGAAAGCGCTGCTCTGCCATTTGAGAACACAGTCGTGATAAGGACATGTATGGAAGCGCCAGCCTACTATCAGGAGCTATGGTCCTCGTTAGTACACATTTGAAAGCCATCCTCTTCTCTTGACAAGGTCTGCCCCACCGATTACCCTCGCCCTCCGTGCTCTCTACATGTTGTTTATCAGTGCGATCGGCTTACCCCCCCCCCCCCCCCCGTGTGTCGAGCAAACCTGGCGTGAAGATCTCGTGCCATAGCCTCCACAGGAAGTACAATGACGAGGGGAGAGCAGCGTTGCTTTAGGCCAGTTTAGCTTGCATGGAGTGTACGGTACGTGGAGGTGAATTGTAAGAAAGTAGATTGGATCGAGACTCTGGAGGGATTTGTAATGTTATGTTTGTTATGTGCAAATCCACAGGCTACATAGTCATGTGTCTGATCATGGGGATAGCTTCAATGTCTTCTGGACTCTGCAGATGTCTGCATCCTGTGAGCTGTTTTTTATTGATTTATTTTACCTTTATTTAACTAGGCAAGTCAGTTAAGAAGAAATTCTTATTTTCAATGACGGCCTAGGAACAGTGGGTTAACTGCCTGTTCAGGGGCAGAACGACAGATTTGTACCTTGTCAGCTCGGGGGTTTGAACTTGCAACCTTCCGGTTACGAGTCCAACACGCTAACCACTAGGCTAGTGCACTTCCGTTGAAAACTTCTGTCTCGACGTGTACACCAATTCCTCGCTGTAGAACTACAGTAAACCTATTGCCTCTCTATGCAATCACCAGCTTGCCAACATTTGCCCCCAATCTGTTTCCCTGAAACCGCAGCCCAGCCATAGTGCCAGAAGGGGCATTTTAATGGCAAAAATATGTCCTCTCTCAACAGGCCTATACTCCTGTGGCATAAGCACTGTTCCCGTTCTCGTTCTTAATGAGGAGTTTCCATACAGTACCTTATATTCGTTCCGTACCAGCAAGGTGACTGCAACACTATAGCACTATCCATAGGTTGCTAGCTCATCGCTTCTCCTCCTAGATGAGTTGTTCACTCCCTCTCCTCTTCTTCCCTCTCTTCTCCCCCCCCCCCTCTTTCCCTCGGAGATGAATGCATGAATCAATTGCCCCGGAGTGAGACTGAATGCTAATTGTGAGGCCAACGGCTACATCTGCTAGCACCGCTGAGGTATTCATGATGACTTTTTTCCCCCTTTCTTATCTTTCTTTCTTTCACTATACTGTCGGTGTCGAAGTTTGTTCACCGCGGGCCCTCGCAGCTGGAAGAATGCTCCCTGCCTTTGTTTGAAAGTGACAGTAATGATCACTCAGAGGCGAGAGGAATTCATTTATTTGACACGGGAAAAAAGGAGAAAAATAATAATAATGAAAACTAGCGTTTGAACCAGGCCCCGCTATCTTAAAAGCGGCGTAGCCGGCTCCCAAACAAAGGAGGCTCTACATTTTTCAGGGGTTAGAATGTGCCCACTCAGTGAGTGGCAGTGTCAAACACAACCCTGTCATTTAGCCTCTGCAACCGCTCGCTGTTTTGCCGAACTCTCCCAATTAAAGTAGATACAGGGAATCCTACTGATAACGCTAGGTCATGCTAAACTGACCAAGACGCACATCCAACAACACATAACACCTCACATAAATCTGCCCATAAACAATGACAATTTCTCTATGGGCCATTTAGGCGAGCTCTGGTGCCAAGCCCGTGATAAGCAGTGCTCATTTTGTCAAAGGCAGGGGGCGCAAAACATTTATCTTGTCCATTCCCAGCGCGCCTCTCCAGAGTGCCGTTGGAGAGACGCACCGCTGCAACTACACTATTTTAGTTTCGCGGGGGGAGGGTGGCAATTTTTGGGGTCTCGTCTAGGGTCGGTAGAACAGCCAGGACCGGGCCAGGACCGGGCCTGGGCCTAGTCACTGGGAAACATCCAAGCAGCTCTCATAGACAGTAGTAGATACTAAGATGCTAACTCTAAGATGTTAGTGCCTGATATACAGTATGCACAGTGCGTTGGCAGGAAACTATCCAAGCAGCACTCATATACAGTAGGAGATAGGAGGATGCTAATGCTGAAATGCTAGGGACCGGCAGACATAAAGCATGATAATTGTTATCGCCTGCTGCACAGTATGCTAAGATGTTAGCCCCTGATAAGCAGTATGCTAAGATGTTAGCCCCTGATAAGCAATATTCTAAGATGTTAGCACCTGAAACACAATATGCTAAGATGTTAGCGCATGACGTACAGTATGCTAAGATGTTAGCACCTGAAACACAATATGCTAAGATGTTAGCACCTGAAACACAATATGCCAAGATGTTAGCGCATGACGTACAGTATGCTAAGATGTTAGCACCTGAAACACAATATGCTAAGATGTTAGCGCATGACGTACAGTATGCTAAGATGTTAGCGCATGACGTACAGAATGCTAAGATGTTAGCGCATGACGTACAGTATGCTAAGATGCTAGCGTGTGACATACAGTATGCTAAGATATATTCAGTATGCTATGATATATTCACTGCATGTAGGCTTAGTCTCCGGGAGACTAGCAAGCAGTGCTCATTCATACGGTAGTACACTGCTGCAAGGCTTCACCCAGTACTCTCCAGTGCTATTTCAGGAAGCTGAAGGAGGACAGGATATGACATGGGTGCCCCTCAGGGCAGCACGGGGAGAGAGAGGACATGATCCAGACAACTACTACTGGAGCTGTGACTTCTCTCTCTCCCTGCCCTCATTTCCTATTTCATCTTTAATGCACTACATTCAAGTTGGAGGAAGATTTGCGCCTCTCTCCTCTCTCTCTCTTGCCTTCAGTGTCCTTCCACCTCCATATCTCGCACTCAATCACCTCTCTGCTGTCTCTTCACTCTCCATCCTTCATACCTCTCTGTTCATTTCTTTCACATCTCTCTCTCTCTGTTTCCCTCTCCACCTCTCATTTCATAGAAACTCATCCCTCATTATACACACTGTCAGTCATGTCACAGGATGGACAGTCAACGATGTTGAATTTAGTGGAGCGAATGGGGGAAAAAAACTAGAGAGGAGGGTAAGCCCCAGTGCAATAGGGAGAGGTTGATGACTCATCCTGTCTGTCTGTCTGTCTGTTTGTCTATTGTCTATTGTCTGTTAATTCCCATTGAATCTTTTACCACCCTGGAGGGTGTATAGACAACCAAAGCCAGCCCTGACAGCTGATTCCAACATGAAAAGAAATTCAAAAGAACAACAGACCTGTGAATAGAAGGAAAGATGTGTCTCTCTGAGCCTCGCGGAGCAGTTAGACAGGTTGACTTGAGTGTGAGATGTGTTTCAAGGCCCCAGTTGGAGCGTTTGCCAGCAGAGACTGTCACTGAGCTCCTATGAAGCTTTTCTCTCAGATGGAGAGAGGACAATTGTTGGGAATTGAGCGAGCACAAACACACACCCTCCATCTCTCTCTGTCTCTCTCTCACACACACACACACACACACACACACACACACACACACACACACACACACACACACACACACACACACACACACACACACACACACAATCTCTGTCTCTCTTCTCTCACTCTCTCGCACACACACACACACACACCTCAGCTGCCAACAATCGCAGGCACCGCCAATATTAGCTGTCATGTTTTGCATTTCTCACAGCGGCGTGATAACGCCTTTACGCATCCCGCTGTCGCCTCCAGTGTTTACAACATCTCACTGTGATGGAGCTGTCACTCACAACCATAACAGCCCCTAATGCCGAGCTCTTATCTCCTAGCCTCCACAACACATCACATCTCCCCTCTGGAACATGATTAACATCAGCAAGACAACAGAGCTGATCATGGACTACAGGAAATGGAGGGGCGAGCACGCCCCCGTCCACATCGACGGGCTGTAGTGGAGCAGGTCGAGAGCTTCACGTTCCGCGGTGTCCACATCACTAAGGAATTAACATGGTCCCCACACACCCACACAGTTGTGAAGTGTGGCACAACGGCACCTCTTCCCCCTAGGAGGCTGATAATATACTCAAAAGATCACCAGCTGCACCACTGAGAGCGTCTTGACTGGCTGCATCACCTCTTGGTACGGCAACTGCAAGGCACCTGATCACAATGCACTACAGAGGGTGGTGAGTATGGCCCAGTACAGTACATCCTGCCATCCAGGACCTGTACACCAGGCGGTGTAGGAGGAAGGCCCTAAAAATGTTCAGACTCCAGCCACCCAAGCCATAGATGGTTCTCTCTTTTACCGCACGGCAAGCCATACCAGTGCACAAAGTCTGGAACTAACAGGACCATGAACAACTTCTACCCCCAAGCTATACCCCCAAGCTATAAAACTGCTAAATAGCTCATCAAATGCACCAACTCTGTGCACACACTGGACTATAGCCACACTTACACTGACACCCCAACACACACACACACACACTGGACTATAGCCACACTTACACTGACACCCCAACACACACACACACTGGACTATAGCCACACTTACACTGACACCCCAACACACACACACACTGGACTATAGCCACACTTACACTTACACTGTCACCCCAACACACACACACTGGACTATAGCCACACTTACACTGACACCCCAACACAAACACACACACTGGACTATAGCCACACTTACACTGACACCCCAACACACACACACACACTGGACTATAGCCACACTTACACTGACACCCCAACACACACACACACACACACTGGACTATAGCCACACTTACACTGACACCCCAACACACACACACACACACACACACACACACACACACACACACACACACACACACACACACACACACACACACACACACACACACACACACACACACACACACACACACACTGGACTATAGCCACACTTACACTGACACCCCAACACACACACACACTGAACTATAGCCACACTTACACTGACACCCCAAAACACACACACACTGGACTGTAGCCACACTTACACTGACACCCCAACACACACACACACACACACACTGGACTATAGCCACACTTACACTGACACCCCAACACACACACACACACACACTGGACTATAGCCACACTTACACTGACACCACAACACACACACACACACACACTGAACTATAGCCACACTTACACTGACACCCCAAAACACACACACACTGGACTGTAGCCACACTTACACTGACACCCCAACACACACACACACACACTGGACTATAGCCACACTTACACTGACACCCCAACACACACTATATAAGCCCACACACATAACACGCGCATACATGCATATTGATGCCACACACTCACACACACACGAAGCACACTCACCACATAACTGCTGCTACTGTTATCTATCCTGCTGCTTAGTCACTTTACCCCTATCTATATGTACATATCTACCTCAATTACCTTGTACCCCTGCACATCGACTCGGTGCTCCCTGTATATAATCATGTTATTACCTGGTACTCCCTGTATATAGCCATGTTATTACCTGGTACTCCCTGTATATAGCCATGTTATTACCTGGTACTCCCTGTATATAGTCATGTTATTACCTGGTACTCCCTGTATATAGTCATGTTGTTACCTGGTACTCCCTGTATATAGCCATGTTATTACCTGGTACTCCCTGTATATAGCCATGTTATTACCTGGTACTCCCTGTATATAGCCATGTTATTACCTGGTACTCCCTGTATATAGCCATGTTATTACCTGGTACTCCCTGTATATAGCCATGTTATTACCTGGTACTCCCTGTATATAGCCATGTTATTACCTGGTACTCCCTGTATATAGCCATGTTATTACCTGGTACTCCCTGTATATAGTCATGTTATTACCTGGTACTCCCTGTATATAGCCATGTTATTACCTGGTACTCCCTGTATATAGTCATGTTATTACCTGGTACTCCCTGTATATAGCCATGTTATTACCTGGTACTCCCTGTATATAGCCATGTTATTACCTGGTACTCCCTGTATATAGTCATGTTATTACCTGGTTCTCCCTGTATATAGCCATGTTATTACCTGGTACTCCCTGTATATAGTCATGTTATTACCTGGTACTCCCTGTATATAGTCATGTTGTTAACTGGTACGTCTTGTATATAGTCATGTTGTTACCCGGTACGTCTTGTATATAGCTATGTTATTACCTGGTACATCCTGTATATAGCTATGTTGTTACCTGGTCATTCCTGTATATAGCCATGTTATTACCTGGTACTCCCTGTATATAGCCATGCTATTACCTGGAACTCCCTGTATATAGCCATGTTATTACCTGGTACTCCCTGTATATAGTCATGTTATTACCTGGTACTTCCTGTATATAGTCATGTTATTACCTGGAACTCCCTGTAAATAGCCATGCTATTACCTGGTACTCGCTGTATATAGCCATGTTGTTACCTGGTACTTCCTGTATATAGCCATGTTGTTACCTGGTACTTCCTGTATATAGCCATCTTGTTACCTGGTACGTCTTGTATATAGCTATGTTATTACCTGGTACGTCCTGTATATAGCTATGTTGTTACCTGGTACTTCCTGTATATAGCCATGTTGTTACCTGGTATGTCCTGTATATAGCCATGTTGTTACCTGGTACGTATTGTATATAGCTATGTTATTACCTGGTACGTCCTGTATATAGCTATGTTGTTACCTGGTACGTCTTGTATATAGCTATGTTATTACCTGGTACGTCCTGTATATAGCTATGTTGTTACCTGGTACTTCCTGTATATAGCCATCTTGTTACCTGGTACTTCTTGTATATAGCTATGTTATTACCTGGTACTCCCTGTATATAGCCATGTTGTTACCTGGTACGTCTTGTATATAGCCATGTTGTTACCTGGTACGTCTTGTATATAGCCATGTTGTTACCTGGTACGTCCTGTATATAGCTATGTTATTACCTGGTATGTCCTGTATATAGCCATGTTGTTACCTGGTACGTCTTGTATATAGCTATGTTATTACCTGGTATGTCCTGTATATAGCCATGTTGTTACCTGGTACGTCTTGTATATAGCTATGTTATTACCTGGTATGTCCTGTATATAGCCATGTTGTTATATGGTACGTCTTGTATATAGTAATGTTATTACCTGGTACTTCCTGTATATAGCCATGTTGTTATCTGGTACACCCTATATATAGTCATTGTAGTACCTGGTACTTCCTGTATATAGCCATGTTGTTACCTGGTACACCCTGTATATAGTCATTGTATTACCTGGTATTTCCTGTATATAGCCATGTTGTTACCTGGTACACCCTGTATATAGTCATTGTATTACCTGGTACTTCCTGTATATAGCCATGTTGTTACCTGGTACACCCTATATATAGTCATTGTATTACCTGGTACTTCCTGTATATAGCCATGTTGTTACCTGGTACTTCCTGTATATAGTCATTGTATTACCTGGTACTTCCTGTATATAGCTATGTTGTTACCTGGTACTTCCTGTATATAGCCATGTTGTTACCTGGTATGTCCTGTATATAGCCATGTTGTTACCTGGTATGTCCTGTATATAGCCATGTTGTTACCTGGTACGTCTTGTATATAGCTATGTTATTACCTGGTACGTCCTGTATATAGCTATGTTGTTACCTGGTACGTCTTGTATATAGCTATGTTATTACCTGGTACGTCCTGTGTATATAGCTATGTTGTTACCTGGTACTTCCTGTATATAGCCATCTTGTTACCTGGTACGTCTTGTATATAGCTATGTTATTACCTGGTACACCCTGTATATAGTCATTGTATTACCTGGTATTTCCTGTATATAGCCATGTTGTTACCTGGTACTTCCTGTGTATAGCCATGTTATTTTTACTCTTTGCTGTGAATGTTCCTATTCCTTATTCCTTATTTATTATGTCACTTATTTCCATTTAAAAAATCTTTATCTTTAATTCCGCATTGTTGGAAAAGGACCCATAAGTAAGCATTTCCCTTTTAGTCTACACCTGTTGTTTACGAAGCATGTGACAAATACCATTTGATTTGATTTAATGATCAGTAATTACCAGGTGCATCTTTCATTGATGCGTCAAGTGGCGCCCTCTCTTTTTATGGACAGTGTGAGTTTTGGAATGAGCTCAGGAAATGCCTGAGGTGGGTGCCACATGGTCGTGTCTTTGTTTTGCCCGTGTGTAATTAATGAGAGAGATCAACATTAAGAATTGACAGAGCCAGGAAAGAGGGCGTGGTAAGCTAGGACTTTAAGTTTAAGAGTATTTTGACACAGACCCATTTTGACCTCCCACTACCAACGTGCTGTCACGCCCTGACCGTAGAGAGCGTTTTATGTCTCTATTTTGGTTTGGTCAGGGTGTGATTTGGGTGGGCAGTCTATGTTCTATGATTTTCTATTTCTATGTGTTTGGCCGGGTGTGGTTCTCAATCAGAGGCAGCTGTCTATCGTTGTCTCTGATTGAGAACCATACTTAGGTACCCTTGTCCCCCCCCCCACTTGTTTTGTGGGAAGTTAACCAACTTTGTTCAGGGCACATAGCCCAAAGCTTCACGGTTTGGTTTTTGTTCTTTGTTTTGAGAAAATGTACGCTTACCATCCTGCACTTTGGTCCTTCAGCCAGCCGTGACACTTGCTATGCTGTAGAAACAATTTTCTGATACGGAACAGCATGAAAGAATCTAACCATGAACATAACAATAGCACTGTTGCTGTAGAATACACACACACACAGAAATACACACACACACACACACACACACACACACACACACACACACACACACACACACACACACACACACACACACACACACAGAAATACACACACACTCACACACACAACACACACACAGAAATACACACTCACACACACAACACACACTCACAAAGAGTAGAGTAAAGAATCCTTGTTGTGCCATGGTCAGATCACATATCAATCTAAATGGTCTGTGATAATGCAAATATGATTTGGTTCATCCAAGGCTGTTTCTCTATTTTGACTACTTTGTGGGCCTTGGGAGCACAAGCCCTGGGTTTGGACATGGGAGCCTTCACGTACTTTAAAGTGGCCCTCTTACTCTAAAAGGGCCCATTACGACAAAACATGCTTTTAAAAACATGTCGCTGTATAACATCCATCCATAGGATACGGTGTCCATATTAGGACAAACTGAGACTGAGGCTGACCTAACATGGACACTGTACATAACAATCATTTACACTGAGCATCCCAAACATTAAGACCACTTTTCTAATATTGAGTTGCAGCCTAAATATTTCGGGCCATGGACTCTACAAAATGTCAAAAGGATGCTGGCCCATGTTGACTCCAATGCTGCCCACAGTTGTGTCAGGTTGGCTGGATGTCCTTTGGGTGGTGGACCAATCTTGATACACACAGGAAACTGTTGAGTGTGAAAAACCCAGCAGCATTGCAGTTCTTGACATAAACTGGTGCCCCTGGCACCTACTACTTTGCATACTTGTTCATACATTTGCATACCTGTTTCATACTCAGGGCAATGTTGGAGCTACACCAACGCAGTACTTAATGCAGTGTCATGTACACGTTATCTACTGTGGTGATCTCCAGGGTGTATCCCAAGTGGCACCCAATTCCCTATATAGAGCCCTATGGTCCCTGGTCAAAAGTAGTGCACTATGTAGCGAATAGGATGCCATTTGAGACGCTGAGGAGGCCTGGTTCAGTAGAACTCGCTCGTCATCTGATGGATCGTGTTGGGTTGGCTTCTTTATTCTTCCCTCTGAATGATTTCTTTAATATTCCTAATGGGAGTCTATGGAGTCGTTCACATCAGCAGCAGTCCCAGTGGCTCGGTGGAGTCAATGGAGTCGTTCACATCGGCAGCAGTCCCAGTGGCTCGGTGGAGTCAATGGAGTCGTTCACATCGGCAGCAGTCCCAGTGGCTCGGTGGAGTCAATGGAGTCGTTCACATCAGCAGCAGTCTCAGTGGCTCGGTGGAGTCAATGGAGTCATTCACATCAGCAGCAGTCTCAGTGGCTCGGAGGAGTCTATGGAGTCGTTCACATCAGCAGCAGTCTCAGTGGCTCGGAGGAGTCTATGGAGTCGTTCACATCGGCAGCAGTCCCAGTGGCTCGGTGGAGTCAATGGAGTCGTTCACATCAGCAGCAGTCTCAGTGGCTCGGTGGAGTCTATGGAGTCGTTCACATCGGCAGCAGTCTCAGTGGCTCGGAGGAGTCTATGGAGTCATTCACATCGGCAACAGTCCCAGTGGCTCGGTGGAGTCAATGGAGTCGTTCACATCGGCAGCAGTCCCAGTGGCTCGGTGGAGTCAATGGAGTCGTTCACATCGGCAGCAGTCTCAGTGGCTCGGTGGAGTCAATGGAGTCGTTCACATCAGCAGCAGTCTCAGTGGCTCAGAGGAGTCTATGGAGTCGTTCACGTCGGCAGCAGTCTCAGTGGCTAGGTGGAGTCAATGGATGCGTTCACATCAGCAGCAGTCCCAGTGGCTCGGTGGAGTAGGAGTAGGAGAAGACTGATGTGGTTGGTTGGACTTTCTCATAGGGAACCTGTCCAACTTCTACTCATGGGACCTTACACCAGGATGCAGTTTATGATCCTTGCCTCCAGCTCCCCACTCTATTACATTACATTAAACGATGAATTCATTCAAACCCAGTCAGCTGTCACTAAAATACTTAACTGTGCATCATGAGTAGGCCTACTTACAGTATTTCTATGTAGATAATTGCATTTCTGAGTACTAATGTGTTTTTTATCCCATATTGAAATGCATCCTGCTGCTAAGCATTTTTCCCATGTCTAGATGAGCAGTTCTGCCCAGGCAACGTATGCATTATAAATCCTTTTCATTGTTCAAAATATAAACATTTGTCATATTTGTCAGGCTTTGAACTAGATTTTTCCAATATCCATATTCAAAGGTTATTTCAGGTGGAATATTCACGATGACTCCAAAGGAAGCCTGGTAACGCTCCAAAGGTCTGCTACAAGTGTAAAAGATTGCTAACGTTAGTCTACAGTACAATCAATGTCTTACTGATTGGTGCTGCCAATAACTAGACCTAAGTCAGTGGAGGCTGGTGGCTTGAACAATTTGTGAAAGATGGGAGACCCGCGGATTAGGCGCGGAAACACACCGAGACCACAAAGTGTGTTTCAAAAATCGTCAAAGACGAATTATTTTAACCTAAAGCAATATTATGGGGAATGGGAATGGGAGGGCTACTTACACTGTGTTTGAAAGTGATCACAGCAGTGATTGAATGAGGGTATGAGGCATGAGTTGAGGTGTTCAGAGGCTTGACCAGTGCAGGAAATGATTTTACTGGGAAGACAAAAAAACAATAACACAAGACACTATACAGTCAGACAAAAGAGCTGAGAATGAGTTAGTCCAAGCAAGGAGTGCAATCTTTGATGTGTAATAATGTGATTGACTCTACATACAGTAATGAGAGATATTTGATAACGGTACTCAGTGTTTTGAAGGGAAACATTCAATGTGCCAGTGGATGAGAGGGCACATGAGACGTCGTGGCTTCGGCTCACGTCAGGAGAAAGTTGACAATGGTAGTGGAGTGGAGTAGTCATCACCTCTTAGTCAGGGAACAGGAGGGGAGTTAGCTGTAAATACAAATAGCAGATACATTCCAATTACAGCTGCGCCATCGTAGGTTTGAACAACGAGTTTCTCTATGAAGTATAAACTCAGACGTCTCAAAATTCATACTGTCAAAACACAAGACTGCGCCTCTCGCCCACTTGACACATCACAGTAGCCCAAGAAACGTTCCTGAATGAAGCCCTGGTCATCCACATACCCGACGATAACTGACAACTGCAAGCAGACTGGTGGCACCGTAGGTCCCAGAGCGGTGGGGAAATTTTTACCCTCTGGGGCCTGGAGTTTTTCCTTATATGTTAATCTAACTAGGAAAACTCTGGACCCAATAAGGTATGACAGTGATTAATCAGTTGTAAAAAGGTTTTATATGGGCTATGATGGGACCAGTTTTTCCTAATCCACAGTTTTTCCATGGTTTTAAAAAACTCCTGGCACTGTTCATATAAATGATATTTAGACAAGATTAGGAGGGGGACCTCCTCTACCCAGACACATAGACAACAACTGACAGACAATGGAACTCACAGGGCTGAGCTGGCTTCACGCATGTTTGCATCATGCAGGCCTGTGCAATTGTAGACCTTACAAAGAAATAACACACATCCCTATTATGTTGATTGATTCATTCCAGGTAACCATTTTGGATTGAAAACGTATAGGCAGCCTAGCCAGCCCAATTTTTTAAATATAATCTAAATTTGATCACGTTCACATTTGATCCTGACACACAAATGGACTATAAATACATAACGTTACCAATGAGTTACCCTGACCAGATGGACAGGGCTCGTAGGCATCTGATCTTATTAGTAGACTACAGTTGGTCAGACAGAAAAATTGTCTCGTTTTCATCCCATACAGCATGTCAGATCTCCAGTGGTGGGCCGTCAGGGCCAGCAAGGCCTTCTCTGCTTGCCTAAACATCATCAGAATATAATATTTAAATATATTTTCCCACAAATATGTATTAAATGATTCCCCAGAGTAAGAGTTATACTCTTCATTTCATAGCTTTCCTCTTGGTTGCACTGCTTCCAGCCCCAGGTTGAGATTTGGAGGGCTGGTCTTTATGTTAGATCTTTTATCCAATCATATTCAGCCATCATGTGTTGCCAGGGGTCTAAAATCTGCCCTCAGGCCTTCAGAATCAACAGTGCGGGCGTGTGTAGCTTAAAGTGAATGGAAATTAAGATTTAGTGTCAACCAATCAGCTTTAGAGTTGGCTATTGCACGCCTGCTGGCTGGCTCCAGTGTTACACAGGAGCCAGCTAGCAGGCGTAGTGCGTGCACGTCTTTTGATTGGATTACCAATATTGAGAGGCAGGTCCTATATGGGCAGGTCTATGCAGATTCTCAGAACTAGGAAACTGAATTTGATAAACGAATTAATTCGCATACTACTAAGCTGTTTTTTCAACCCACAATGGCGGAAGGAGAAGATATCGATTTGGTCGAGGATATAATTATAACGCCATTCTCAAGACAAACTTTTCAAGAAAAGTTAGACATTGTAAGGAGAGGTCGCCCGACGCCACAAAGCCTGTCACAGGCGGGAAAGGGGTTCGTTCGCCACTTTCAAAGTTCCAACTACGAGCGCTATCAATGGCTCACAGGCTCCGAGAAGCACTGCAAAATGTACTGCTGGGAATGCCTATTATTTGCAAGTGATCGATTTGGTGTTTGGAGCCACACTGGCTTTGCAAACTTGAGTTGTCTAACCAAGGCAGCAACGAGACACCAAAGTACGGCTGGGCACTTACAAGCAATGGTGCTTTTGAAAACTTTTGGGGACACCCGAGTGGATCTACAGCTCAACGAACAAGCGCGCAGGGCACGGAAGCTGCACAATGAAAAGGTATTGTACTCTTCCCCTGCAATTCTCTGAATAAAAATGTCAATTTCCTGGTTATACTGCATTTCTGTCTAATGTATAGTGTCTAGAGCCATGGCACCATAATGATGGTAATAAGAGGTGGATTAATTCGGGTGGGACTGTGTAGGACTTCACTGAAGGCCCAGGCCCCAGGCCCCAGGCCCACGGCACGCCACTGCAGATCTCTAATGTTCAGGTGAGGCCCAGACTGCTGCAACATTTATGTCATGAGTTTTTGCTTGCGTCTGTCCGGAGTGGTTATGTGTTATCATCTTCGCTAAATAAATACCGGAGGAAAGTGGAACGCCTAACGTTGCGTGAGCACACCGCAAAAAAGGTGCTGCGTCAACCTTTCTTAATCTAATGTTTAATGGATGATGCGATGGAAGCTGTCAAATAATTTGGAATGGTTTTCGACAGAAAAGATGTAAAGCGTGTAAAGAAGCGTAATGTGTAATTACAGGCGGCGTGATGATAGGCTCCCTGTTAACCAGCTATACATTTGATACCAGTTGGTATCGAACTCCCTCACCTTTTCATCCTTCTTCATGAAGCTGATCTCGGGCAGAGGTCGACCCTCGCTATTAATTCGTACCTTTTCTGTGTACCCCAGAGAATGAAAGGGGTTCTTCAACAACAAAAAAGTCCACAACATTTTCGGCGGTGTTGGCCATTCTACCATTATTCTGGATGAGAAAAATGCAGGCTCACACTGGTAGCTAGCTAGCTACTGAAGTTAGCAAGGCAAATTTAAATAAATTGTACAGAGGAGGATGGAAGTCTTCCAGCTACACCATGGTGCTAGCCCAGGCAGTGCTGTTGAAGTTACTGTAGACCTTCATTGCAAAACAGTGTATTATAACAATTATTTGGTGACATATGAATATATTAAGTATAGTTTTATCAAAAATGATAACTTTTTCAATGTGTCAATATTTTTTTTTAATAAAATTTCACTGAGGAGGATGGTCCTCCCCTTCCTCCTCTGAGGAGCCTCCATTGGCCTAATTCACACACATTGATAGGGAGAATGTTGACTATTGACTATTGCAGTGTAAGGTAAACTAACCAACATTCATAGCTAGATGCCTTGGTTGATCTATTGATCTACCAAGGTCATACAGTAAACACAGTCTTTTCTTACAGTAAACACAGTCTTTTCTTACAGTAAACACAGTCTTTTCTTACAGTAAACACAGTCTTTTCTTACAGTAAACACAGTATTTTCTTACAGTAAACACAGATTTTTAAATGGATTCTATACTTGCATCCTGAATAACCTCTCCTGTTAGTAGTGATTGAAAAAACAACTTCATGTAAATGCACTCCAGTATAAATAAAGTAATGTCCCACATTTAATCGAAGTAGAAACACAGACAAGTTATTCCAGAATTGGCCTCCAGAGTGGCGCAGCGTTCTACGGCAATGCATCACAATGCTTGAGGCGTCACTACAGACCCGGCTTCGATCCCAGGCTGTGTCGCAGCCGGCCGTGACCCGGGAGACCCATGAGGTGGTGCACAATTGGCCCAGCGTCGTCCGGGATAGGGGAGGGTTTGGCTGGCTGGGATGTCTTTGTCCCATCGCACTCTAGCGACTCCTGTAGTGGGCCAGGCGCATGCACGCTGCCATGGTCGCCAGTTGTACAGTGTTTCCTCCGACACATTGGTGCAGCTAGCTTCCGGGTTAAGCGTGCAGTGTATCAAGCAGTGCAGGTTGGCAGGGTCGTGTTTCTGAGGACGCATGGCTCTCTCCTGAGTTCATAGGGGAGTTGCAGCGATGGGACAAGACTGTAACTACCAATTGGATAATTGTAAAAAAATATATATATATATATATTCCCGACATACTTGAGTTGGCCAGAGCCAGAGGCAGAGGAGTAAGACACAGACATATAGAGGACAGGCTAGACAAGTCTGATCTCTCCTATCTGCTCTCTCCTATCTGGTCTCCTGTCTAGTCGCTGTTACTAATCATTAATCACTCGGCAGGGGAAAGCAATTAGCATCAATAGTTGATTTTCTAGATAGGTCCACTGACAGTGTGTGCGCTTACTGTGTGACCGTGTGTGGACGAGAGGGTGTGAATGCATATACGTGTAAGCATGTGTGTGCATTTGCATGTGTGCAAGTGGGATGGAATAAAATACAAAATCGACTCCTTTATCTGTGATGAAATCGTCTGGTGATGAAATATTCTGACTCAATTATGCTGTCATCACGGGTAAACTATTTGATCAAAGGGACCTATAGAGTAAATGTACAACCCATCACTACATCATTAAAACAAA
Source organism: Oncorhynchus kisutch (assembly GCF_002021735.2). NCBI lineage: Eukaryota > Metazoa > Chordata > Actinopteri > Salmoniformes > Salmonidae > Oncorhynchus > Oncorhynchus kisutch. Next base: position 42,189,368 of record NC_034193.2, read on the forward strand.
TACAACACGCATCATCAGCCAGTCCCATCTCAGGTAATGTGATTAAGCAAGGGCTCATTGGAGCCGTCGGCTCGGGAGCTCATTGGAGCCGTCGGCTTGGGAGCTCATTGGAGCCGTCGGCTCGGGAGCTCATTGGAGCCGTCGGCTCGGGAGCTCATTGGAGCCGTCATGGGTGAGAGTCAGCCCTGAGGGATCTCATACAGATTACCCTCAGTGTGTTAGTAGAGACGAGGAGAGGGGAGTAGATATCAACTGTGTCTTACTGCAGCTGAACACACTATCTGGTACTGCCATGGTAAGGGCCTGTCTTGGAATGACAATCATGTACACTGTGTATCTCAGGAGGCTGGTGGCACCTTAATTGGGGAGGACGGGCCCGTGGTAATTGCTGGAGAGGAATACAGTATGTGGAATGGTGGAACGGTATGTGTTTGATGCCATCCCATAAGCTCCATCCCAGACATTATTATGAGCCTTCCTCCCCTCAGCCGCTTCCATTGCTGTGTATAGCTAGCTGTATTACTGGCCATTGCAAGGCCTGTCCTTCGAGTTACTCAAAGGTCCGCATGGCTTGCTTTTTGCACGTAGTTGATGCTGCTTCATTTGTTGTAGGCTATAGCCAACCAGGCTAACATTTTGTTTTTGAGCGCGATCAGAAATGTTTTTCTCAAGTTGAACTGAGTTTTATGGGTGCACAGTACAGTGACTCCCGACCATTTGCAGTTGCCGCTTGCCATTCTTACACAATGATCTGCACAATCAGTTCACATTGTTACTGTGTATGGAGGAGAATGCTGTGCTGTTGAAAGCAAAGTACTACATGTACTGTGTAAAGATTCTGTTTAGTAGCAACTGCTGTGCTTATTGACATTTTTCACAATGCCTCCTGCTTCCCGCTGTGACTTCCTGCTAGGAACAAAACATCAGCTACTTTAATATTCTGGAGGTTATAGCAAAGGCGGAGAAGTTTGGTGGCTCGGGAATTGTACTTCTCTGTCTAGCTCAGCAAAGATCTCCACTTTACCCGGTAGCAATCTGGTTGGCAGTCAGCTAGCACACAGTAAGGTTGTGTATGAATAAGTATGAATGTCTAACTCCCTGCATTTCTGCTTACCACGTTTTTTTATCCCACGTGATCCCTTGCGGTTTCACCAGGTGTCCATTTTGGCTCAGCGTAGGTCTTTTGCCCCATGTGTCCCTGCTGCTGTTTCACCAGTCGCTCGCTTCATTACCTGTACGTCAGGAGTAAATAACAGGATAAATGAATGGTGCCAGGCTAATGAAGTGGGCCATCAAGCATCATGCACCTGGCTCTGCCTTTTAGTGCAGACTGGGGGCGGGCAGCTGGTAATATATCTGCTGAGGGGTGAATTATAGAGACGGACGCAGACAAACCGAGAGAGAGAGGAGAAAGACAGAGAGAGAGAGAGAGAGATGCATGAGTCTTACAGCCTAAACCTATTCGTTTTTTATATATTAACACTTCCTAACTATCTAGTGTCTAGCTGTTTAATTAACTTCTTATGGGCATCCCACCTGGCCAACATCCCACCTGGCCAACATCCAGTGAAATTTCAGAGTGCGAAATTCAAATTCCAGAAATATAAATATTTAACATTCATGAAAATACAAGTATTATACATCACAATTAAGCTTAACGTCTTGTTAATCCAGCCGCTGTGTCAGATTTCAAAAAGGCTTTACGGCAAACCCCATGCGATTATCTGTGGATGGCCGCCTTCACGTTCCTAGGAAACTATGCAGTATTTTCTTACCTGTTATTTCTTACATTGGTACCCCAGGTAATCTTAGGTTTTTATTACATAGTCGGGAGGAACTACTGGATATAAGAGCAACGTCAACTCACCATCATTACGACCAGGAATACGACTTTCCCGAAGCGGATCCTGTGGTTTGCCTTCCACCCAGGACAATGGATCGGATACCAGCCGGCGAACCAAAACAACGTTGCCGTAAAAGGGGCAGACGAAGCGGTCTTCTGGGCACATCGCGCACTGCTCCCTAGCATACTACTCGCCAATGTCCAGTCTCTTGACAACAAGGTTGATGAAATCCGAGCAAGGGTAGCATCCCAGAGAGACATCAGAGACTGTAATGTTCTTTGCTTCACAGAAACATGGCTCACTCGAGACACGCTATCGGAGTCTGTACAGCCAGCTGGTTTCTTCACGCATCGCACCGACAGAAACAAGCATCTTTCTGGTAAGAAGAGGGGCGGGGGGTATGCTTTATGATTAACGAGACGTGGTGTGATCATAACAACATACAGGAACTCAAGTCCTTCTGTTCACCTGACTTAGAATTCCTCACAATCAAATGCCGACCGCATTATCTACTAAGATAATTCTCTTAGATTATAATCACAGCCGCATATATCACCGCCTGGTACGGCAACTGCTCCGCCCACAACCGTAAGGCTCTCCAGAGGGTAGTGAGGTCTGAACAACGCATCACTGGGGGCAAACTACCTGCCCTCCAGGACACTTACACCACCCGATGTCACAGAAAGTCCATAAAGATCATCAAGGACAACAACCACCCGAGCCACTGCCTGTTCACCCCGTTATCATCCAGAAGGCAAGGTCAGGACAGGTGCATCAAAGCAGGGACCGAGAGACTGACAAACAACTTCTATCTCAAGGCCATCAGACTGTTAAACAGCCGCCACTAACATTGAGTGGCTGCTGCCAACATACTGACTCAACTCCAGCCACTTTAATATTGGAAAAATGTATGTAAAAAATGTATCACTAGCCACTTAAACAATGCATACCCTACATTACTCATCTCATATGTATATACTGTACTCGATACCATCTACTGCATCTTGCCTATGCCGTTCTGTACCATCACTCATTAATATATCTTTATGTACATATTCTTCATCCCTTTACACTTGTGTGTATAAGGTAGTTGTAAAATTGTTGGGTTAGTTACTCGTTGGTTATTACTGCATTGTAACTGCATTGGAACTAGAAGCACAAGCATTTCACTACTCTCGCATTAACATCTGCTAACCATGTGTATGTGACAAATACAATTTGATTTGAGCATGAAAAACATTTTTCAACCAGTCAGGTGCAACACGAAAGTCAGAAACAGCAATATAATGAATGCCTAACCTTTGAAGATCTTCCTCTGTTGGCACTTCAAAAGGTCCCAGTTACATCAAAATGGTCCTTTGGTTCGATAAAGTCCTTCTTTATATCCATAAAAACTCAGTTTAGCTGGTGTGCTTCATTCAATAATCCACCGGTTTCCCTCCTTCAAATTGCATACAAAATGAATCCCAAACATTACCAATAAACTTATCCAAACAAGTCAAAAAACATTTGTAATCTAACCTTAGGTACCCTAATACGTAAATAAATTATTAAAATTAAGACGGAGAATAGTATGATCATTACCGGAGATAAATAACAAAGAACGCTTTCATCCACGCGCATGGAAACACTACAGCCATAATGGGAGCCACTTAGAAAAACTACAACTTCTAGCTCTTTAAAAAAAAAAAAACATCCTGAAACTCTTTCTAAAGACTGTTGACATCTAGTGGAAGCCCTAGGAACTGTAATCTGGGAGGACTTCGCCTCATAATAAACATGAAAGCCATTGGAAACAGTGGTAGGCTGATTTGTTTGTTTTTTGGATGGTTTGTCCTCAGGGTTTCGCCTGCCATATCAGTTCTGTTATACTCACAGACATTATTTTAACAGTTTTAGAAACTTTAGAGTTCTTTCTATCCAATTATATGCATATCCTAGCTTCTGGGCCTGAGTAACAGGCAGTTTACTTTGGGCACGCTTTTCATCCGGATGTGAAAATACTGCCCCTACCCAAGAGAGGTTAAAAAAAGTATGCCTTTTCCACTTATCTCTTCATTCAATAGACTTTTAATATGACTTTGGGCTATGCTTTCATCGTTTTATGCATGCATGACTGTCCCCGATCAAACAATGAATAAGCTCCATTGTTCCATCTCAAAAACTCAATAACCTATAGAAAAAAATGAATGACAAGTTTAATCAAGTTTAAGCTTATGAAGAAGAAACGATCTGAGCGGGATGAAAAAAAATCTGACTCTCCATGCAAGGTTAAAAAACAAATGGCCACTGCCAAGGCTTTCAACAAATGTATCTTTTGTCATAATTTGTCCGGTTGTAGTATGTGATTTCGTACTATAACCCAACAGTGGGTTTAGCTGGTTTTAACCGAGGCGGCGATGGGGGGGGGGGGTATGCCAATAGGGGGCGTTACCATCATATGTCACAGTGGTTTATGAGCGCTACTTCCCCATCTCAATTTTTTTGCTCTTATTTTCTCCCTTTATCTCTCCATCTCTCCAACTGTTCTCCCAAGGTAGTGTAAATCCCCGGTCAGAATCTCTCTCCATCCCCTCTCTCACTCTCCATCCCCTCTCTCTACTTTCCTTTCCTCCAATGTCTCCCTGTCTCTCTCCCAGGGCAACGTAGTGCCCTGTCACATTAACACACAGTGACGTCCGGGGTCTTGCCTCGTAGTGGAAAGTGGCCCCCTGAAGCCCTATGTCTCAGTTGTCCACAAAGCCACTAAGCCCATTGAAGTAATGGCAGTCGGCAAAGCTAATGCAGGCTGAGGAACAGACATGTTTACATAACGGAGTCATTAAGACAAGAGGAGGTGCCGTACTTGACTATAGGCATTAGGGACTTATTTTAAGGATATACATGTGTGTCCTGTTGGTCCTGTATGGCTCAGTTGGTAGAGCGTGGCACTTGCAATGGCAGGGTTGTGGGTTTGATTCCCATGGGGGACCAATAAAAAACAAATAAGAAAATGTGCATACTCACTACTGTAAGTTGCTCTGGATGAGCGTGTCTGCTAAATTCCTCAAATGTCAACCTTGCCATGGGATGTACAGGGTTAACATTGTAAGGCCTTTTCCCAGTACATGCACAGTGATATGTTTCAGGGGACAGTACACTGTCAGCCCACAGGGGACACTGAGAGTGTGTGTGTGTGGGTGCGTACCCACACGTGTGTCTGAATGTAAAGACATTGACAGAGGTAGTTGTGCATCGTGCCAGGCTCCCATAGCTGCAGCCCTCGCTTGACTTACAGCAGCCTTAGTCGTTCTGCTCACACAGTGTGTGGCTGGGACTGGCGCTTTAGGTCGTCCTTGTCATTGACAGCATAGAAAGTCATGTTGACATGCATCTACTGCCACATTACCCTTCCCAGGGACTGCAGATGCAAATAACAGGTCGCTTTGTGTATAACGTACACGTTTTACATGGACCTTTCAAATAGATGAAAATATCAAATATATACTCTTCCTGATCTTGCTGAACCTATTATTTCCCCTTTTCCATTAACATCCTTTCAGTGCACGCCAAACCCGTTACCCTTTCATATATTTTTATGCAATTTGGTCCCTATTCATACATTGTTTTCATCTGTGCCTATTTCTGGCCATAATTGGGCTGTTTTCCCAAGCGCTGACTGGCTGTTTTGTGAGTAGGAGTGGGCTTCAAGGCTCCACTCGGGTTTCAGAGTCTGACATCATGCACAACAGCATACAAGACATGGTGCAGAAATGACCCAACTGCTGGTGAAAGACATAGGGTGAAAGACAGAGGGAGAGGAAAGGAGAGAGAGGAAAGGAGAGAGAGGAAAGGGGAGAGAGAGAGAGAGAGAGAGAGAGAGAGAGAGAGAGAGAGAGAGAGAGAGAGAGAGAGAGAGAAGAGAGAGAGAGAGAGAGAGAGAGAGAGAGAGAGAGAGAGAGAGAGAGAGAGAGAGAGAGAGAGAGAGAGAGAGAGAGAGAGAGAGAGAGAGAGAGAGAGAGAGAGAGAGAGAGAGAGAGAGAGAGGAGAGAGAGAGAGAGAGAGAGAGAGAGAGAGAGAGAGAGAGAGAGAGAGAGAGAGAGAGAGAGAGAGAGAGAGAGAGAGAGAGAGAGAGAGAGAGAGAGAGAGAGAGGATCCGAACTGAGCAGCGCAACTTCAGAGAGGCAGAAATCAAAGAATGGGTTTTGAGAGGATTTGCTAAAGGAGTGGGGGAAAGGGGGGGGGTGCAGAAAGGAGGACGGAGGGAGGAAGAGGAAGGGTGGGGAAGCTTTAATTAAAGCCGCGCAGTGGAGCCAGATAGATACAGCTAGTACTCTACACGAGCTCTCTGTCGTTTTTTCTCTCTCATCCCTTCTTCTTCGGTGTGCGCTTTGAAAGAGAGGCAGACACAGAGGAGGAGTGACAGAAGTTGTCTGCTCCAATAGACTGAGAGCTCGCTTATCTCCCTCCATCTTTCTCTCCCTCTCTCTTTCCCCCTCCGCAGCTTTGATTTTGGAATACCTTCTTGCCTCGCGACTAGTGAATATCCCCAAACGAAAACCATCAGGGCGTTATTGGCGTTTCGGAGAGACGGAACTAATGAAGGTTAAAGGGGGTTCTGAAAGAGGGGAACTGAGAAAGGAACCGTCAGGTTTTACACTAACAGTTGTGTGTCTTCGGCCTTTGTGTATCCCACAGCTATAGGCCTGGCAAACGCAGCTGTTCTTTGAAAACATTTGCATGCATTTCTGCTTGTTTTCATGTCATCGTTATTACACTCTTAGAAAAAAGGGTTCCAAAGGGGTTACCCATGGGAGACTTACTCTTTCACCGCACTATGACATCACCTACGGGGTGTTTTGTTTTATGTACAGCACCTCTACAATTACTGCTACTTCCTGAATCAATGCTTATTTACCTTATTCTGATTGGCTCAAAGCACACATGCCCACTGTCCTGATCCAGTGTCGCAAGAAAACCTGCAACCCTAGAGAAAGCTGGCTTCCTGTCCACATTTTGCAATCAATCCTTTTTTTCCACTCTGTCAACTAACGAGTAGAAATCCCCCATGATGGCTATTATAATTAAACTGCATCTAATTACATCTAATCTAATTCCAGTTTGGAAATGGAGATGGGATCGAGAGGAGATTGCAGGCTTTATCCATTCGTCAAAAACTGGTTCGATATACATTGTTTCCACATAACTTTACCTCTGCTAGGTAAAGCCCCGCCTTATCTCAGCTCCCTGGTCACCGTAGCAGCACCCACCCGTAGCACGCGGCCCAGCAGGTATACCTCACTGGTCACCGTAGCAGCACCCACCCGTAGCACGCGGTCCAGCAGGTATATCTCACTGGTCACCGTAGCAGCACCCACCCGTAGCACGCGGTCCAGCAGGTATACCTCACTGGTCACCGTAGCAGCACCCACCCGTAGCACGCGGTCCAGCAGGTATCTCTCACTGGTCACCCCCAAAGCCAATTCTTCCTTTGGACACCCCTCCTTCCAGTTCTCTGCTGCCAATAACTGGAACGAACAGCAAAAAATCTCTGAAGCTGGAGACTCATATCTCCCTCACTAGCTTTAAGCACCAGCTGTCAGAGCAGCTCACAGATCACTGCACCTGTACATAGCTCATCTGTAAATAGCCCATCCAATCTATTTCATCCACATACTGTATTTATTTATTTATCTTGCTCCTTTTGCACCCCAGTATCTCAACTTGCACATTCATCTTCTGCACATCCTACCATTCCAGTGTTTATTTGCTATATTGTAATAACTACGCCACCATGGCCTATTTATTGCCTTACCTCCCTTATCCTACCTCATTTGCACATGCTGTATATAGATTTTCCTACTGTATTATTGACTGTATGTTTGTTTATTCCATGTGTAACTCTGTGTCGTTGTATCTGTCGAACTGCTTTGCTTTATCTTGGCCAGGTCGCAGTCGTAAATGAGAACTTGTTCTCAACTTGTAACGGTTCTCTTTAGTTGAAGGAGAGGCGGACCAAAATGCGGCGTGACGATGATTCATGTTTGTTTAATAAAGGCAAACTATACATGAATAAACTACAAAAACAATGAAATGTGAAAACTCAAAACAGCCCTATCTGGTGCAAAACACAGAGACAGGAACAAGGACATAAGGACAATCACCCACAAAACCCAACACCAAACAGGCTACCTAAATATGGTTCCCAATCAGAGACAATGACGAACACCTGCCTCTGATTGAGAACCATATCAGGCCAAACTAGACAATTAACATAGAATGCCCAACCAGATCAGACGGGAGGCTCCGGCGGCTCTGGACAGGCGGGAGACTCCGAATGCACTGGAGAGGAGGAAGGTTCCGGCAACGCTGGACAGGCGGGAGCACCTGTAAGGATGAGCCGGAGAGACAGCCTGGTGTGGGGGGCTGCCACCGGAGGGCTGGTGCGTGAAGGTGGTGACGGATAGACCGGACCGTGCAGGCACACTGGAGCTCTTGAGCACCGAGCCTGACCAACCTTACCCGGTTGAATGGTCCCAGTCGCCCTGCCAGTCCTTCCAGACTCATATCAAACATCTCCAATCGAAAATCAAATCAAGAGTCGGCTTTCTATTCCGCAACAAAGCCTCCTTCACTCAAGCCGCCAAGCTTACCCTAGTAAAACTGACTATCCTACCGATCCTCGACTTCGGCGATGTCATCTACAAAATGGCTTCCAACACTCTACTCAGCAAACTGGATGCAGTCTATCACAGTGCCATCCGTTTTGTCACTAAAGCACCTTATACTACCCACCACTGCGACTTGTATGCTCTAGTCGGCTGGCCCTCGCTACATATTCGTCGCCAGACCCACTGGCTCCAGGTCATCTACAAGTCTATGCTAGGTAAAGCTCCGCCTTATCTCAGCTCACTGGTCACGATGGCAACACCCATCCGTAGCACGCGCTCCAGCAGGTGTATCTCACTGATCATCCCTAAAGCCAACACCTCATTTGGCCGCCTTTCGTTCCAGTACTCTGCTGCCTGTGACTGGAACGAATTGCAAAAATCGCTGAAGTTGGAGACTTTTATCTCCCTCACCAACTTCAAACATCAGCTATCTGAGCAGCTAACCGATCGCTGCAGCTGTACATAGTCTATTGGTAAATAGCCCACCCTTTTCACCTACCTCATCCCCGTACTGTTTCTATTTATTTACTTTTCTGCTCTTCTGCACACCAATATCTCTACCTGTACATGACCATCTGATCTTTTATCACTCCAGTGTTAATCTGCAAAATTGTAATTATTTGCCTACCTCCTCATGCCTTTTGCACACATTGTATATAGACCCCCCCTTCGTTTTCTACTGTGTTATTGACTTGTTAATTGTTTACTCCATGTGTAACTCTTTGTTGTATGCTCACACTGCTATGCTTTATCTTGGCCAGGTCGCAGTTGCAAATGAGAACTTGTTCTCAACTAGCCTACCTGGTTAAATAAAGGTGTTCTCAACTAGCCTACCTGGTTAAATAAAGGTGTTCTCAACTAGCCTACCTGGTTAAATAAAGGTGAAATAAAAAAATAAAATAAAAAATAAATAAAAAAATAGCCCGCACTGGCCTATGCAGGCGAACCGGGGACACCGTGCGCAAGGCATAGAAAAAACATAGAAACATACAAAGCAAACTATGGTCAGGGTGTGACACAACTAGACTACCTGGTTAAATAAAGGTTTAAAAATAACTTTAACTTTAAAATCTATCTGATGATGTTGAATCAACGTGGGAAACTATTGAATTTGCAAAAAGTTATCAACGTAACGGCATTCAGCCTTTTTTTCCCACCCAACTTAAAAAAACAAAATGTTTTTTGTTGATTTTACATTGAAATCACATTAGTTGAAAACTAAAACCAAATGTAAATCAACACTAGACGTTGAACTGACGTCTGTGCCCAGCGGGTAAGCAGACTTCTAGGATTAGAGCAATCTCAGCAAATCCTGACCTTAACCTGTTAGTGCTGGAACATCCAAAACTGACCTTAGATCAGTGCTTTGCTGTAAACAGCAAGGAGGTCATAATATATAACATATACTATTGTGTTCAGGGGAAAGAAATTCATCAATAGTTGATTTTCTAGATAGGTCCACTGACAGTGTGTGCGCTTACTGTGTGACTGTGTGTGCACGAGAGGGAATGGATATACTGGAAAACAGACTACCAGGGCTCAACTCTATAGAGAGAAACAGGGAGGGGGGAGAGGAGAGGTGGCGAGGAGGAGAGGGAGAGAGGTAGATCCCATACCTTCAAGATATATGTACCAGGCTGTAAGGATTTGTTGGAAACACACACACACAGGCAAACCTACCTACTGGGAGTACATGAGTGTATGATGAGTGTGAATGCATTTGTCCATATGCCTGTCTGTGTCTGTGTCAGAACGTATACATGTGGTAAGTTCAGGGATGTCTGTTGCTCTGCTCCAGTTCGTCTCCCTGTAAGTGTCAACTATGTCATCTCTAGCCAAGCCTGACATGTATTTCACCACATGAATATGCAAACAGCCTGTGGCCAATCTCACTAACACCACATCCTGTTGCCTGCTCCCTAACAGCACACCCCACAGCTCGATCTGAGCCACTGCCGGGTGAGTCGCATTGGGAGCCTGGCTACGATTGCACACACACAGCAAACTAGTGCAAGTGTAACTACAGTACAGTATACTCCACTATATTATATTTACTGTGTATCTTTTTTTCATGCCAGCGGGGGAGACAGAGGGACTTCACAATGAACAACTGGTGCGCAATTATGTGTTATAGGATGATGTGGACACAGAGTCAGGGTATCTGTTGTGCTTGCTTGTGTATAATAAAGGCCTATGGGTGTTTATAGTCTGTCCAAGAAAAAGCAACCTGACCCTCTAGCAACCAATTCTGCACGACACAACCGAAATGACCAGCCTTTTCAGCCCATGGTTTTACAACCCGCCACCACCGGGCTGTGCCTCCATTGTCCTCCACATAGAGGCTTTTCACAGCGTTGCACAATGGGCCACGTTCGCAACACTGCACTAAGATGATGCTGCGTTCAACAGCTCACCGAGTGCTCAAGAGTCCTTTTGGCTCTGACACAACATAAAAAGAGTGGGAAACGGAGGGGGAGTGCTTCTTAGCATCCCACTGAAGTGGAAAGGGGAAAGGGGTGGAGATGAGAGGGGCGGAGAGGAGAGGGGTGCTGGTGTGAAGTAAACAGTGGGTCTGTCCATTAAGAGAGGAACACACACAGAGAAGTGAGGACTGTTAGCGCCAGGGACCATGTCCTTCCATTAAGGGTGTGTTGTTGAACAGTGGCACTGGGTTGTTGTGCCCTGAGGTGTGCGGGTGTGTGTGTGTGGGTGTGTGTGCGTCCATAACAGTAGGACTGTGACGTTGTGAATTGAGGGGTGTGTATTTGGACTGTTAACATGTTAGAGGTTTAAAAGGGACAGATTTCAGTGGGAGGCCAAACCATGAAAGGTAAACACACACACACACTGGCCAAGTCAACACAGTCCTGCCTCTGTATCTTAGCAGGTATTGTAGAGGTGAACTACTCTAGCTGAGAAAAACAGAGTTGGCATTCTGTCTAAAACACAGTTTGTGACTGAAATAAAAGCAGACAGAAGTTTTCTCCTGCTGCGAGTTAGCCTCTCCCATACTGAGGGGGGATATTGGCTAGTCAAAACTCACATGCACGCATGCACGCACACACACACACACACACACCTAAATATTCAGGGCAATATGGTGGTTGAAGCTGGGGAGAGTAGTTGTGTTACAGTGATGTACGCCGTGCCATCCCACGCTAGCTGGAGCACCCCGACACACTGTGACCTGGTACCAGCCAAGGGAAAGAACAGACGGTCCTGTTAGCTCACCCACGACTGAATCTTCAAATCAGATGATTTGACTGAATCTGACATTTATTTTCACCTCAGATTTAAGTTTAAGGAGAATGTTGAGTTATTCACAAGACGAGGACAACAATCGATTAAGAAATCACTTTGAAGAATGTATTCGAGAATGTATTGATTCACACAGTGCACGGTCAATTAGACTCCTAATTTGAACAGAATTTAGATAGTTGCTATTCATACTTTTTCACTTGGATTTATCCATCTTCTCCTGGAGAGAGAACATATATTTACTGTGGTAACAGTACTGTTTGCTTTACGGATAAACAACTGTTTCTATCCTATGTTAATTCATACAGTTGAAGTTGGAAGTTTACATACACCTTAGCCAAATACATTTAAACTCAGTTTTTCACAATTCTTGATATTTAGAATAATAGTAGAGAGAATGGTTTATTTCAGCTTTTACATTCCTAGTGGGTCAGAATTTTACATACACTCAATTAGTATTTGGTAGCATTGCCTTCAAATTGTTTAACTTGGGTCAAACGTTTCAGGTAGCCTTCCACAAGCTTCCCACAATAAGTTGGGTGAATTTTGGCCCATTCCCCCTGACAGAGCTGGTGTAACTGAGTCAGGTTTGTAGTCCTCCTTGCTCGCACACGCTTTTTAAGTTCTGCATACAAATGTTCTATGGGATTGAGGTCAGGGCTTTGTGATGGCCACTCCAATACCTTGACTTTGTTGTCCTTAAGCCATTTTGCCACAACTTTGCTTGCAAGTATGCTTGGGGTCATTGTCCATTTGGAAGACCCATTTGCGTTTAAGCTTTAACTTCCTGACTGATGTCTTGAGATGTTGCTTCAATATATCCACATAATTTTCTGTCCTCATGATGCCTTATATTTTGTGAAGTGCACCAGTCCCTCCTGCAGCAAAGCACCCCTACAACATGGTGCTGCCACCCCCGTGCTTCACGGTTGGGATGGTGTTCTTCGACTTGCAAGGCTCTCCCTTTTTCCTCCAAACATAAAGATGGTCATTATGGCCAAACAGTTCTATTTTTGTTTCATCAGTCTAGAGGACATTTCTCCAAAAAGTAAGATCTTTGTCTCCATGTGCAGTTGCAAACTGTAGTCTGGCTTTTTTATGGCGCTTTTGGAGCAGTGGCTTCTTCCTTGCTGGGCTGCCTTTCAGATTAGGTTGATATAGGACTCGTTTTACTGTGGATATAGATACTTTGTACATGTTTCCTCTAGCATCTTCACAAGGTCCTTTGCTGTTGTTCTGGGATTGATTTGCACTTTTCGCACCGAAGTACGTTCATCTCTAGGAGACAGAACGCGTCTCCTTCCTGAGCAGTATGATGGCTGCATGGTCCCATGGTGTTTTTCTTGCGTGCTATTGTTTGTACAGATGAACGTGGTACCTTCAGGCCTTTGGAAATTGCTCCCAAGGATGAACCAGACTTGTGGAGGTCTTGGCTGATTTCTTTTGATTTTCCAATGATGTCAAGCAAAGAGTTTGAAGGTAGGCCTTGAAATACATCCACAGGTACACCCCTCCAATTGACTCAAACGATGTCAATTAGCCTATCGGAAGCTTCCATTACATACTTTTCTGGAATTTTCCAAGCTGTTTAAAGGCACAGTCAACTTAGTGTATGTAAACTTCTGACCCACTGGAAATGTGATACAGTGAATTATATGTGAAATAATATGTCTGAAAAACAATTGTTGGAAAAATCACTTGTCATGCACAAAGTAGTCCTAACAGACTTGCCAAAACTATAGTTTGTTAACAAGAAATTTGTGGAGTGGTTGAAAACGAGTTTTAATGACTCCAACCTAAGTGTATTTAAACTTCCGACTTCAACTGTATATATAATAATTAGGTGGGTGCTTATATGTGTCATATTTCACATGTGAATTGGAAAAAACATGTTTACATATCCCACTCCCCCTGAGACACCCTCAGAGAGTGAGGTCACAGCCAGGGATCAGCCATTATTAACGGGAGACCCTGGAGCAATTAAGGTGCCTTCAAGGGCACATCGACAGATTTTTCACCTATTCGGGTCGGGGAATTGAACCAGTGACCTTTTGCTTACTGGCCCAACTGGCATTCTGTTATTTGATCGTCAAGGAGGGCAGAAGGGGGTACTTTAAACTCTCAGAGCCTTGTACGTGCCCTTTCTTGTTGTAGCACTAAGACAAAAACACTGCTTTTCTAGAGGTGTGCTGTGTTGGTATTGAGCTGTCAGCACATGGCAATATCCCTCGCAAACAAGGAAGCTCCATATGAAACACTAGGGTCCCCCCTGGGAGAGCTCATGCTAATACTGATGTAATCTGTGATCACTGAGGATCAGCACAGAGACAATGGCTGACTGGCTCGATAGAGCTATAAGGAAGTAGACTGACCTCTCTATGGTACATGTCTCTAGATAGAGCTATAACAAGTAGATTGGCCTGTAGCTGGCTCAATAGAGCTACAGCAAGTATCAAATCAAATCAAATGTACTCATTAAAGCCCTTTTTACTTCCACAGATGTCACAAAGTGCTTGTACAGAAGCCCAGCCTAAAACCCCAAACATCAAGCAATGCAGATTTAGAAGCACGGTGGCAAGGAAAAACTCCCTAGAAAGGCAGGAATCTAGGACGAAACCTTGAGAGGAACCAGGCTCTGAGGGGTGGCCAGTCCTCTTTTGGCAGCGCCAGGTGGAGATTATAAGAGTACACGGCCATTAAGGCCAGATTGTTCTTAAAGATGTTCAAACGTTCATAGATGACCAACAGGGTCAAATAATAATCACAGTGGTTGTAGAGGGTGCAACAGGTCAGCACCTCAGGAGTAAATGTAAGTTGGCTTTTCATAGCTGAGCATTCTGAGGTCTAGACAGCAGGTGCGGTAGAGAGAGAGAGAGCGAGAGAAGGAGGGGGAGAGAGTGAGGGAGAGGGAAAGAGAGGGGCGACAACAGCAGGTCCAGGACAAGGTACCACGTCCAGTGAACAGGTCAGGGTTCCGTAGCCACAGGCAAAACAGCAGAAACTGGATCAGCAGCAAGACCAGGTGGACTAGGGACAGTCAGGAGTCACCAGGCCAGGTAGTCCTTGAGGCATGGTCCTAGGGCTCAGTAGACTGGCTTGTAGCTGAATCCGGATACACTTAGAAAAAGGGTTCCAAAGGGGGTTTTCGGCTGTCCCCAAAGGAGAACCTTTTTTGACTCCAGGTAGAACTCTTTTGGGTTCCATGTAGAACCCTCTGTGGAAAGGGTTGTACATGGAACCAAACAGCTTTCTACCTGGAACCAAAATGTTTCTACCAGGAACCGAATAGGTTTCTTCAAAGGGTTCTCCTATGGGTACAGCCAAAGAGCCCTTTAAGGTTCTAGATAGCACCTTTTTTTCCTAAGAGCATAGAGCTATAACAACTGCACTGACATGCAGCTAGCTCTAAGAGCTATAGTAAGTGGAGTGGACTGACCTGTAGCTGACTCTGATGGAATTGACTGATTGTTGATGTCTCTCTGAGGATGCAGCAAGTACAGTGGATTGACTTGTAACTGACCCTAACAGCATGTCGATTGCCTATAGTTGGCTGTTGAGCTAATCTATTCAGACGGCCTAGTGGCATGTTCATGTTAATGATTTGACCTCTAATATGTGAGGTAATTACCAGCAGCCTGTGTGGTCACATTGTGCCTTTGGGCGATTCCACGCGAGCGAAAAATAATTTATATATCTCAGATTGTTCCGGCTATTCTCACATAGAAACTTCATTGGAAGTAATGTTAGAAAAGTTTTTAAAAATTTGTTTCACAAACCATTTTTGAGAAAATCGTGATGAAAGTGGCTTTTTTAAGGCCCCTTTTTCGATCTGCCTCCTGTAAGACCCTATGATCTGTGAACCGTACATGACAACATCATGGTGTCATTGTACACTTTTATAGTGTGCTCTATCATAAGGAGTATGTCTAGATTCTGAAAACAATGACTTATTCATTTATTAATATTAGACATATTGTTTAGAACACTACCCTCTACAAGAACATACCATTTCCATAGTGGGCTCTCTACTAATTCTAAAGGTATGATACATTTTATGAGTACTACCGACACAGTGAATGGGAAAATGGATTCAAAAGGAAACTTGACTGGCTGACTGACGAATCCTAAAGGAGGGCTGTGATTGGTTAATTACCTATCATTTCAATGTCTATGTATACAATTGGTCATATCATTAAAAGTACCAGAGAGCCATGCTGGAAATGTGAAATTAGTATATTGTTACAAACAATATGTCTAAAACTAAGCTAAATCAAAAAGGGATATATTTTTTTTATTTTTTATGTTGAATAAAGAAATGTATTTCAGAATCTAGACATACTCCTTATAGGTCTAAAAAGGCCCAAAATGTAATTACCAATTTCATCATGACTTTCTCCAAAATGGTTTGTGATACAAATGTAAAAACCATGTTTAACATCCTTCCTCCCTATGAAGTTTCTATGTGAGAATTGCCAGAACAATCTGAGATACCGTACCAAAAATATTTTCCGCTGCCGCTGGCCTGTAATCGCCACTTTACTAACTAATCCAGGGTCAGTGTGTGGTTTACTCTTAATACCACGGTTAACTGGTAGCCTACCCATTGACAGTCATATTCTATTTAACCACCAGACCGTTGAAATAAGCTTCTGGCTGGATCACAAATGCCTTTTGAATTGGCATTTTGTAATAAAAATAACCTAAATTACATTGTTATAACAACCCTTTTAACACAGCAGCCAATGACATCAACTGGAGTGTTCCCATGTGCCAATAAGATCGCAGCAAGATGTTTCCGTGTCCAAATGGCCATCACGATCATTACGGCTCATCAGGAGTCAATTGACAGCTAGGACAGTCGCCAAGGTAACCCGTCACACGGTGATGGGTTGACACGGCGATGTGTTAGGACCCCAAGGACACTATGTCACTCACTGTCACACAGGGGCCTCATCTGTCACTGTGGAGGGAGATAACTACGAGATTGCGTGGGGGGGAGAAAGTGAGAAAGGGAGAGAGAAGAGAGTAGAGAAAGAGACAGGCAATGAGACAGATCCTAGAGGAGAGTAGTGAGAGTCCAAAGAGAGGTAGTGAGAGAGGGAGTGAGAGAGGAAGAGATAGTAAGGAGAGTATGGAGAGGAGAGAGAGTATTTTTATTTTACCTTTATTTAACTAGGCAAGTCAGTTAAGAACAAATTCTTATTTTCAATGACGGCCTAGGAACAGTGGGTTAACTGCCTTGTTCAGGGGAGAAAGATAGTATGGAGAGAGAGCGAAAGAGAGCGAGACGGTGAAGAGGAAAGTGAGAGAGAGACATAATAGGTTGCCATGGAAAGAAAAAATTGTGACCTTCTCCCACAGTTCTCCTGTAGAGGACGTAATCTGCTGTAATTACCTGTCAAGTCAATAGGATTGGAGTGTGATGGAGGAGAGGACTCACACCAGGTGATTACCATGACAATCACACCTCATACCCACTGACATGATGATAGTGCAGACAATAATATACAGCGACCTCTCTGTCTTAAAGGGAATGGTCTCAGATACGGTTAGTCATAGGGTTGCATGCCTCAAGGCAGTGGTGTAAAGTACTTAAGTAAAACTACTTTAAAGTACTACTTAAGTATTTTTTTCCCCGGGTATCTGTACTTCACTTCACTATTTATATTTTTGCCAACTTCTACTTTAATAATGTACTTTTTACATTTTCCCTGACACCCCCAAATTATTTTGACAGGAAAATGGTCCAATTCACACACTTAACTAGAAAACATCCCTGTTCATCCCTACTGCCTCTGATCTGTTAGACTCATTAAACACAAATGCTTTGTTTGTAAATTATGTGTGAGTGTTGGAGTGTGTCCCTGTCTATCCATCAATCACAAAATCATTTTAAAAAATGGTGGTTTGTTTAATATAAGGAATTTTAAATGATTTCTACTTTTACGTTTGATACTTAAGTACATTTTAGCAATTGCATGTACTTTTGATACTTAAGTATATTTATAACCAAATACTTTTAGACTTTTACTCAAGTAGTCTTTTACTGGGTGACTTTCACTTTTATTTGAGTCATTGTCTATGAAGTTATCTTGACTTGAGTACTTTTTCCACCACTGCCACAAGGCAGTATTTGAGCTATTAGTTATTTTTACTCTTCCAATTGGTTGGTTGATATATAGGTTGGGGTAGGCAGCTCACTCCAGATGATTATCACGACAATCAAACCTCATACCTACTGACATTATGATGGAGGAGAATATACTGTGATCTCTCTGCCTTAAAGGGAATGGTCAAGTGCTGTATCTGAGCTATGATTTTTTTTCACTTTTTAGTGACCCTCCCCTTTATGGTTTTCAAAGTGACAGTCTGGTATCCAGGAAACAGTTCAATGGTCATTTTAGTTGATATATATATAAAACATTAGGAACACAGGCTCTTTCCATGACAAAAACTGACCATGTGACTCACCCTTTAGTGATGTCACTTGTTAAATCCACTTCCATCAGTTGTCGTAACGTCGTATTGATTCATGTGACAACTGCTGATCATCGAATGATTAACGGTTTATAAATACAGGATTAAATGAATCAGGTAATTATTAACTCATTAACCTGGGGCACCATGGGGAAGTTTTGGCTCTATTGCATTTCTATTTCCCAAATTAACTCAACGAATATCAGAATTTCCATTTTACAGCAGTCGCTTAATTAATCAATTTCCTCTACAGTCTCATTCTGAACATCGCATAATCTGCACAAACCCGAGTCTCACTAAATAAGTCCCTACAACACCAATTGAGTTGATTATTTATTTACTAACAAGCTAAAAGGATAATATAAGATACACAAACACACAGTCTAGGCTATTAGAACTTAGTATAATGAAACAGGTCCCTAGCGGGCCGACACAGTATGACACGTTACACAAAATGGGGGTTTCAAAAGAGAGAGAAAGAGAGAGAGTGCATGAGAAAAGCACACTTGGGTGCATTTGCGACTATGCTTATTTTAACCCTAACCTTGCCCCGAACTGCCGCTCTTATGGGTCAGAAGATAATGATGTAATTACGTGTTGAAGGTCTCCGATGGGGGGTCTCGTCGTGGACCAGGTTCCAACTTCTCTGATGACGGCACGTCTTCGGTTACCGGGTGCAGCTCTCTGTTTCTCCTCACGATGTGAGTGTCCTTTCTCTTAGAGGTCTGTTTCCCCGCCCTTGCTCTGAAAAGGATTCTTCGGAGGACGGCTAATCAGCCGTGTAGATGGTTCCAGCGTGGTCACCTCCCTGACCAAGACCCTTCTCCCCCGATTGCTCAGTTTGGCAGGGCGGCCAGCTCTAGGAAGAGTCTTGGTGGTTCCAAACTTCTTCCATTTAAGAATGATGGAGGCCACTGTCTTCTTGGGGACCTTCAATGCTACAGAAATGTTTTGGTACCCTTCCTCAGATCTGTGCCCCTCCACAATCCTGTCTTGGAGCTCTTCGGACAATTCCTTTGACCTCATGGCTTGGTTTTTGCTCTGACATGCACTGTCAACTGTGGGACCTTCTATAGACAGGTGTGCCTTTCCAAATAATGTCCAATCAATTGAATTTAGCACAGGTGGACTCAATCAAGTTGTAGAAACATCTCAAGGATGATCAATGAGCTAAATTTCGAGGCTCATAGCAAAGGGTCTGAATACTTATGTAAATAAGCTATTTCAGTTTTTTTCATACATTTGCTAAAATGATTTAAAAAAGGGGTTTTTGCTTTGTCATTATGGGATATTGTGTGTAGATTGATGAGTATAAAATGGTATTTTATCCATTTTACAATAAGGCTGTAATGTAACAAAATGTGGAAAAAATGAAGGGGTCTGAATGCAATGTATGCACTGAACAGAAATATGAATGCAACATGTAATAGTTTCTAAGATTTTACTGAGTTGAAATTCATATAAGGAAATCAGTCAATTTTAATAAACAAATTAGACCTAATCTATGGATTTCACATGACTGGGCAGGGGTGGGCCTGTGAGGGCATGGTCCCACTCAATTGGCAGCCAGGCCCACCCACTGGGAGCCAGGCCCAGCCAATCAGATTGAGTCGTGAACATTCCTGCAGTCAGCATGCCAATTGTATGCCATCTCAAAACTTGAGACATCTGTGGCATTGTGTTTGTGTGACAAAACTGCACATTTTAGAGACGCTTTTTATTGTGCCCAGCACAATGTGCACCTGTGTAGTGGTCATGCTGTTTAATCAGCTTATTGCTATGCCACACCTGTCAGGTGAATGGATTATCCCCAACAGGGATGTAAACAAATGTGTGCACAACATTTGAGAGAAATTAGCTTTTTGTGCGCATGGAATTTTTCTGGGATTTTTTACATCAGCTCATGAAACATGGGACCAACATGTTTATATTTTAGTTCAGTGTATATAGTTCCAATGGTCCAGTTAGTTAAAGCATGGTGGATGTGTAGTACATGGGGATGTGTGAAACTTACTCCTCAACCTGAAGTTTCCCAACTTTCGCCAGTGAATAGCTAGCTTTTTGTGTTGCGCCGACTGGTAAGTCAAGGTGGTCACGTGTGCTAGCATCCACCATAGTGTGCTAGCAAGGCAGAGGTCCTTGGTGTGAGCTGAATCAGGAGGTGGTACTTGCACACTTGTAACACCAGGGTTGTGGGTTTGACTCCCTGCAAGGACCACATACTGTGAATACCAATAATACATGATCTGTATTTCACTTTAATGACTCCAACCTAAGTGTATGTAAACCTCCGACTTCAACTGTAGCTGTTGTAGATTGACTGTGTATAGATTGACTGTGTGTATGACCTTGGGTTGTCTAGCCAGCAGCCACAAAATAATCCTGTAAAGAGAAGTGGAACAATCAGAGCATAAAGAGGATAAAGAGCCTGACCTTACACACGCGCGCACGCACGGGCGCACACACGGTGTCTGCACCCACGTGCGCACACACAGTGTCTGCACCCACGACCTCTCTGATTCACTAGGGTGAAATAAATACAGCCGGTGGTTGCACGTAATTGCATCCACCGGAGTGCGGGGAATGTCAACATTAGTTCCACTTCATAGTTTCTTAACTCAGGCCTTTGCGGCAGTGTGTACCATTAATAATTATACTCTAGGTGGTAGGAAGTCTGGGATTGAAAAAGGACATTAATTCATGTATTAGCCCAAGCTAGTCAGGCAAAGTATGCTGCTAGCACAGGAAGCTGTAGGGCAGTGAGAGAAGGATGCTTACTTAATGATGTGAATTGGAGACTGGGCTCAGCTAAATAGTGAACGCTCCACGCTCTCTTGTTATTGGGCGTTTATCGATTGTTTACTACCTTTCTCTCTCTCTCACTCTCTCTCTCTCTGTGTAGTGATGGGGGGAGTGGAGTCTCGTGGGGTGCTCAGGAAGATCAGTGACATGCTGGAGGTGATCCTGAAGAGGATGGACAGCCTCTCCAAACTGGACAACAGCACCACCAGCGACACCCGCCGTCTGGATGAACTCAGGTCGGCCATCAACAGGTACGGTCTGGATGAACTCAGCTCGGCCATCAACAGCTACGGTCTGGATGAACTCAGCTCGGCCATCAACAGGTACGGTCTGGATGAACTCTGCTCGGCCATCAACAGGTACGGTCTGGATGAACTGGAGGTACGGTCTGGATGAACTCAGCTCGGCCATCAACAGGTACGGTCTGGATGAACTCAGCTCGGCCATCAACAGGTACGGTCTGGATGAACTCAGCTCGGCCATCAACAGGTACGGTCTGAATGAACTGGAGGTACGGTCTGGATGAACTCAGCTCGGCCATCAACAGGTACGGTCTGGATGAACTCAGCTCGGCCATCAACAGGTACGGTCTGGATGAACTCAGCTCGGCCATCAACAGGTACGGTCTGGATGAACTCAGCTCGGCCATCAACAGGTACGGTCTGGATGAACTCAGCTCGGCCATCAACAGGTACGGTCTGGATGGAGTGGTGGGCTTAGGACAGGCATCTTACCGTCCTTGTCTTCCCTTTTTCTCACTCACTCTTTTTCCTCCTCTCTTGTTGTTCTTTTCAGACCCTTCTCTTTCTCTCCTCGTTTGGCTGCCAGGTAGTCTGGTCTGCTCTCGGCAGCTTTACAAGGGCAGGGTTGTCTGACCTTGTCGCTCCCTTCTTCCAAGCACAGATCCACTTTCAGTCCCTCTGTTCCGCCAATGTCCAGTTTGACTGTCTGCGCTCTCCATTCAATCCCTTTTACTGCATTTCACATCCAACTTCTAAGGGTCAGGTTGAACTCTGTGGAAAGATACAGAAAGCTACACAGACGAGATGCGTGTATACACGCTACAGGCATAGAGGACATTCGAACATGCTTTCATACTTGTATTCGTTTTTTCAAGAGGACAGTGACAGGACATACAATGAAAAGAGGAATGACAGCTACTGTAGGAAGGCCAGGGGTAGGAATGGAACATGCAATAGGCTGAACCAAAGCTCGAACCCTGTTGCCGTGGGGCATACATGCACATGGTCCAGGAGCTGAGAGCGTTACCGCTCGATCAGACTCCGGCACTAGAATCCCTCATTTCTATAGCCAACAGAATCAGAAACCTCGTTAAATAATGCCAGACAAACACTGAAGTTCAGCCCTGCATGTGAAAATGGGAGTGGAAGGTGTGATATATATTGACTGGCGCAGATGTGAACTTTTATCTGGTAATGTTCCACTCTTGCGTGAAGACTGTTTCACACTACCTACTAATTTGAGCCAGTTTGCTACAACAGAAAATATTCATGCAGCAACAACAAATGTAATTTGTTATGTGGATTATAATTAACCCCCTAGAGTCGATTGACACACCAGTGCATGAATTTACGTTGCATAACAAAACAAATTCCCATCAAAAATCTGTCAGTTTAAACTGGAGATATGTTTTTTTTGCATCGAACGTGTCTCAATCCACCGCATCCTCCAGTGTCTCACTTCCTCAACTTCGGTGAAAGGAGGCAGAGCTGTAGCGGTGCTAGTCAGACCGCGAGACATCCCCGAACATCTTCTCATGCAAACGTCTGTAGTGTCCGAACGGTTTCGTCTACTGTTTAACAAACGGTTTAACCATTGAACCCCACAAGTGTCAAGAGACCCGTCTAAAGTTGATACCGTCGATGTGCTCACTTCTGTTTGGTAGCTTCCGAACCGTTTGGGCTACAAATGAATGGGAAAGGGGAGATTCTCACAAACACGATGGTGTTCTCCATTTTGCTCTACGAACCCTAAAGTGTCACAGGACTCTTCTGAAGGTAACTGTTTTAAAAAACAAATGCAAATATGAAGGTAGTTTTGTGCCTACCACCCCCAAAAAAGAAGTTAAATATGTGTAAAAAAATATATAAAAAATCTATATAAAGTACCAGTCAAAAGTTTGTACACACCTCATGATAGGGTTTTTCTTTATTTTTGCTATTTTCTACTTTGTAGAATAATAGTGAAGACATCAAAACTATGAAATAACACATTGAAGAATCTAAAATATATATCGATTTGTTTAACACGTTTTTGGTTGCTACATGATTCCATATGTGTTATTTTTAGATATAACATCATATTCATCTGTAAATGGCCAAATGAATCAGTCAGTTCATCAATTATGCATTCCCATCTACTGTACAGTCAATGCATCTTTAATTACTAGAGGTAGTGTGAGTACAGTTACTCTGCTTTCTTTATATGTCATTGGACCAGAACCCCTGAGTGGCCCCCAGGGAGAGTTTGGCCCTCAGGCTTAGACCTCCCTATGGCCCCTCAGGCTTAGACCTCTGTGACTTGGTGATGTGCCTTCTAAAACACATGACCTACACCACCCTATGTATCCGTCACTATGGGACTGTGCTAACAGACATGAGTAAGAAAGGGAGAGAAAGAAAGTGAGAGGGGAAGGGCAAAAAAGGGACTGAAAGAGAAGAAAAAGATCGATATGGAGACTGAGATATGAGAGAGAGCAGAGAGAGAGAGAGAGAGAGAGGGTTCTCCTGTGTTACGTGACGTCACGCAATCAGGCAATATCCCATCGTCCTCGGCCCATGCCTTATGAGGAGGGAAACCAAAATTGCTACAGAGACACATTCAAGGATAATTATGATGAAAGATTACAGGCGTATACATATTTGATGTACTGGGATGGCACGCTGTTCAGAATAACAGACAAGCTGGAGAAAGAGAGGGAGACAAAGAGAGAGAGCAACATAGGGGAGTAGGGTGAGGAAAAAGGTTTTGGTGATTCAATCATTCAATTCCGTTTCCTGTTTGGGTTTGTTTCTTTTGTGTTCCCGGAAAAGGACTAACTTGACGGAGTGAACTCAGAGGGAGGGAGAGAGAAAAAGAGAGTGGAATAGAGGGAGAGGGAGAGAGAGAGAGAGAAAGAGAGAGGGGAATCCAACAGCTAATGATTAAGTGATAGAAAGCGAGTGAAGTGGAGAAAAGAGAGGGAGAGGGAGAAGGAGAGGGAGATTAAAAGTAGAGATGAGTGATGTAATAGGAATCACAGTCCACTGGAGCAGAGAGAGCGACGTGGCTCGTCCCCTCCGCGGCAGTCGCCGACTCTAAATGTGTGAGTGAGCGTGTGTGTGTGTGTGTGTGTGTGTGTGTGTGTGTTCCTCTCGGTGTCCTTTGTGCACCGCCATTAATCCTTGTGTGCTCCGTCAGAGGGCTGTGCTCCGTCAGAGGGCTGTGCTCCGTCAGAGGGCTGTGCTCCGTCAGAGGGCTGTGCTCTATGCTTTGGTCCTGTGCCCAGCCTCGCTGGCTGTAACCACCTCAGGTGAACCATCTAAACCCCCCCAATGAGACTGTCCAACAACTCCCCTCTCCCTCCACAACCACACTCTCCATGACAAAGTCCTGGGGCGGCAGGGTAGCGTTGGACTAGTAACCGGAAGGTTGCAAGTTCAAACCCCCGAGCTGACAAGGTACAAATCTGTCGTTCTGCCCCTGACCAGGCAGTTAACCCACTGTTCCTAGGCCGTCATTGAAAATAAGAACTGGTTCTTAACTGACTTGCCTGGTTAAATAAAGGTAAAATATAAAAATAAAAAGTGATTCCAAATCAGGTGTCCTGTTGTTGGACACCAAAATCTAACCGGGCTTCTGGCTTTAATTATTAGAGACACCTCAGGAAATCCATTTATTCTAGTCCACGACAAAGACAGCCGTTCAGCCACTAAGGTGGGCCACTAAGCTCCAGCAATTGCCTTTTGCCCATAGATAACAAATCGTGGCTGTTCTATGCCCTCTATTTCTTTCTGAATGTAGATTATTCCACCAAACAGATTCGGTCTACTAAGCCTCTGCTTAGAGTTCCTGGCTGTACTTGTGTTGATCAGAGTCAGCATGTAGGATCTTAATTTGATCACTCTTTTGTCGCTGAGAAGTTTCCTGCCGAGCAGGAAATGCGAACGTGTAGTGTGTTTTAAAAGGCTTCTAAAGTTAGCAATTTCCGCTTTGAAATTTCAGACTTGAGTTGCCCTCACAAAAAAATTGTTGCAGGAGGGGTGGGTGCTAAGCTGACATGTGGAATTGCTTTTAGATGGTCATACTATGGATCATTTAGCAATTAGTTTTTTGAATTTTTAGGACCCCTTTAGGTAGAACATTTGGATTTGTTTCACACTTTTTTGGTTACTACATGATTCCATGTGTGTTATTTAATCGTTTTGATGTCTTCACTGATTATTCTACAATGTAGAAAATAGTACAAAGAAAGAAAAACCCTGGAATGAGGAGGTGTTTCCAAACACTAGACTGGTCTTGGTTGGGCCGGGGGTAGGCCGTCATTGGAAATAAGAATTTGTTCTTAACTGACTTGCCTAGTTAAATAAAATAAATACATGTTTTAAAATATATGAAGTCGCCACGTTGAAACGTCAGTACGTACGTATAAAAACGATCAAGGATAAGCACAATAAAGTCAGACATATCAGTGCTATTATTCGCTAAATTAGGTCTGGGCTTTTTGTATCCTTTACAGCTGTCTACAGCTTGTACTTTAAGCCAGTCACAGCCTGAGAACACTAGTCTAGAATGAGTTTCATTTCCTCCCCTGAGACCGTTTCTCTTTCTGTAGCTAACTCCCCATCACCGTGGACAGACAGTTAGCCAATTAGGCAGCTCAGCAATCTATCCTCTACCTCATTTATAGAAAGCACACACACTCAGTCTCCCTGATCCTCTCTCAGAGCATGATTTGTAAGTGGGGGTTAATGCTGCCTGCTGACTGGGCAAAATAGTTAGAGGGTATTGCACACCCTCTGTAAACTTAAACTCCTTCCCAAAACTGCCCCTCCCTTCTCATCTGAACTGGGGACTGGTGTTAAATATGCAAGGGTGCCGTCTTATCCTGCAGAGGAAATTGTATTGGCTGTTACAGCAGGCGGTATGGGGCTTTTTCTATTTCACGCTCCAACCAAGTGCCTCACAATTAGCCTCTTCACAGCCTGTTGACACTGTCTTACATCTGTAAGAGAGAGAGACAAAGAGGGAGGAAGAGAGCGAGAGAGAGAGCGCGCGCGAGAGAGAGAGTTACAGAGAGAACAAGAGAAAGCAACAGAGAGAAAGAGAGAAAGAGAGCGACAGAGAGAGAGCGAGAGAGAGAGAGAGAGAGAGAGAGAGAGAGCGAGAGAGAGCGAGAGAGAGCGAGAGAGAGCGAGCGACAGAGAGAGAGAAAGAGAGAGAGAGATGTATAAGTACACGCTCTTTGCTCTGCTCAACTTTTATTAGCATTGTTAAGTCATCCAGTCAGATGGTACGGTACGGAGTTTTACCCTCAGGTTGTTTGAGGTGACACTGATGTTGTTCTCTGTCTGTCTCGACACAGTGTGGGATCAAAGAGCAGCCCCAATGTATGTTTCTCACTTTGTATGATTGTGTCTTTTCGGTCTGTGTGTGTGGGCAGGTTCCAGCCAGCAGGCCTGGTAGAGAGGATCCAGGCTATAGCTCAGAACGTGTCCAACATGGCGGTCAGAGTGGAACAGATCCTCCAGAACAGCATGGCCGCCGGCAGAGGTACTATTTCATAACACTAACATTACACACTGGGTTATTGCTGTGCAATACATATGGAACTGCCCATGCCTTATTCACATCATTGGGGTGGCCCAAACATGACTTTCTATGAACATTGCACGGTTCCACCAACTATGGTGACAACTATGGTGACAACTATGGTGACAACTATGGCGGACGGCTAACTGGGCCAGCTCAGTGCATCTTGGCTTGGCTTTGGTCGGGTTTGTCTCAAGCAGCGAGAAAAGGTTCTTCCCACTCTATGAAAACACGAACCGTTGTCATCCTCGCCGGGTAGTCAGAACACCAATTCCAACCGTTTTCGAACGGCAATACACGTCAGACCCTCACCCCTCAGATCTCAAATACAAGCGGCCCGCAGGACATGTGATTCGCGTATGAAATGAGTTGGTGGTGTGGGAAATAAAAGTAAGATCTACTCGGAGAGAACAAGTCAACAGTGCAGCCAGCCGTCTTTCTTTAGTCCCTTCTCCATTTGATAGCTTTTCCTTCCACTGCTGTTGACTTCTTCTGTCCAACTCCTCCTTTTTTTAATCAAATCCAAAATAATTCTGCTACCGGCACAGTTGATGCCGATTGCGTTGGAATCACACACACAGGAAAACACACGCGCGCTCGCGCGCGAGCGTCTGTCAAGGGAACTCAATCGACAGTCCTTAATCAGCTCTTCTTCCCTCCTCAACCAACAGCAAAGTCGTTACCGGAGGCAATTAGTCTTATCTCCCTTTGTTTTCACGGCGAGGACGTGAGGGCAGAACCACAACCGCTTTTATTAATCACAGATGAAGACACAACCACACTCGGTGGACTTTATTGTGCGTTTCGACTCGGGCGCAGCGGTGATTCATCTCGTGGCTGAGAGAGAGAGAGAGAGACGGCGTGCTCGGAAGTTGGAATTCGCACCTCCCTCTCTCCCAGCCGCCGCTTTTTTAGTTTTTGCGGGGGCCTCGAGTCTCGCGGGGGCCTCGGGTTTTTTATCTAATTAGTCCACTGCACATTTAATACGGCGACGGTTATTATTATTGGAATCAAAAGGAAGGCGTTGAAATCTTTTGTGTCGCTGGGAAATGTGTGTGGCGGGTTTGAGAGGAGAGAAGCTTGAGGGAGGGAGTGACTGAGACAGACAGAGACAAAGCTTTCATCAGACCACATGGAAGCTGTCAGAGAATGTTTTGTTCCAGAGAGAGGACTACATAGAGAGAGCGAGAGAGATCTGGGGGGGAAAAAGAGGTAGGGGGAGATAGATAGAGAGAGTGGGAGTGAGGGAGGGAGAGGAAGCAGGAGATAGGAAGGAGAGAGAGCGACGGCGAGAGAGAGAGAGAGAGAGAGAGAGAGAGGCCGAGTACAAGACCGAAGCCTCATCAATATAACTTCCGGTGCAGGGAGGCAGTTAGCCAACTCAATGGACCAAATAATGCAGTGAGTGCAGCGTGAGTGAGCGGATACACATTGTACCGTTAGCCCGGGAGGGATGGCAGCACTGACGAAGGGTTTTATTTCTGTACCCCGCGGTGAACAGTGTGCGCCAAGGCAGGCCGGATGTTGCATGGGAACTGATGGCACATACGGTTTGCTGAAAAGGTTGTTAAATGTCTGTTTTAAGGATGTCTATCCTCTTCACAGGACAAGTATTATGTTGCTTTTCAAGGTGATGCAGGCGTGGATATACACGGTGGTTCTTCCTTTAGAAGTGTTGAGCTAATGCCGCGACCGGTTGTGATAGATGGTGGCAGGTTGTGGTAAATTGCGTCGTTCTGGCAACAGCGGCTGACACTTAAATCGCGTGCCGTATAATTCTGCGGCACTTTGCAGGCTGTGCTGCAAAACGCCGCAACTTTTAAAGGAAGAGCCACTGTAAGGCTTAAAGAGTCTGTATGACTATCGTGTGTGTGTGTTCTATGTCTCCATGGTGTGTATCTATGATGTGTGTGTTCTATGTCTCCACGGTGTGTATCTATGATGTGTGTGTTCTATGTCTCCACGGTGTGTATCTATGCTGTGTGTGTTCTATATATCCACGGTGTGTATCTATGCTGTGTGTGTTCTATGTCTCCACGGTGTGTATCTATGATGTGTGTGTTCTATGTCTCCACGGTGTGTATCTATGATGTGTGTGTTCTATATCTCCACGGTGTGTATCTATGATGTGTGTGTTCTATATCTCCACGGTGTGTATCTATGATGTGTGTGTTCTATATCTCCACGGTGTGTATCTATGATGTGCGTGTTCTATATCACCATAGTGTGTATCTATGATGTGTGTGTTCTATATCTCCAAGTGAGCAACTATGATGTGTGTGTGTGTTCTATCTATGATGTGTGTGTTCTATATCTCCACAGTGTGTATCTACAGTGGGGAGAACAAGTATTTGACACACTGCCGATTTTGCAGGTTTCCCTACATACAAAGGATGTAGATGTCTGTAATTTTTATCAAAGGTACACTTCAACTGTGAGAGACGGAATCTAAAATCCAGAAAATCACATTGTATGATTTTTAAGTAATTCATTTGCATTTTATTGCATGACATAAGTATTTGATACATCAGAAAAGCAGAACTTAATATTTGGTACAGAAACCTTTGTTTGCAATTACAGAGATCATACGTTTCCTGTAGTTCTTGACCAGGTTTGCACACACTGCAGCAGGGATTTTGGCCCACTCCTCCCTACAGACCTTCTCCAGATCCTTCAGGTTTCGGGGCTGTCGCTGGGCAATATGGACTTTCAGCTCCCTCCAAAGATGTTCAATTGGGTTCAGGTCTGGAGACTGGCTAGGCCACTCCAGGACCTTGAGATGCTTCTTACGGAGCCACTCCTTAGTTGCCCTGGCTGTGTGTTTTGGGTCGTTGCTGGAAGACCCAGCCATGACCCATCTTCAATGCTCTTACTGAGGGAAGGAGGTTGTTGGCCAAGATCTCGCGATACATGGCCCCATCCATCCTCCTCTCAATACGGTGCAGTCGTCCTGTCCCCTTTGCAGAAAAGCATCCCCAAAGAATGATGTTTCCAGCTCCATGCTTCACGGTTGGGATGTTGTTCTTGGGGTTGTACTCATCCTTCTTCTTCCTCCAAACACGGCGAGTGGAGATTAGACCAAAAAGCTCTATTTTTGTCTCATCAGACCACATGACCTTCTCCAATTCCTCCCCTGGATCATCCAGATGGTCATTGGCAAACTTCAGACGGGCCTGGACATGTGCTGGCTTGAGCAGGGGGACCTTGCGTGCGCTGCAGGATTTTAATCCATGACGGCGTAGTGTGTTACTAATGGTTTTCTTTGAGACTGTGGTCCCAGCTCTCTTCAGGTCATTGACCAGCTCCTGCCGTGTAGTTCTGGGCTGATCCCTCACCTTCCTCATTGATGCCCCACGAGGTGAGATCTTGCATGGAGCCCCAGACCGAGGGTGATTGACCGTCATCTTGAACTTCTTCCGTTTTCTAATAATTGCGCCAACAGTTGTTGCCTTCTCACCAAGCTGCTTGCCTATTGTCCTGTAGCCCACCCCAGCCTTGTGCAGGTCTACAATTTTATCCCTGATGTCCTTACACCCTCTCTGGTCTTGGCCATTGTGGAGAGGTTGGAGTCTGTTTGTTTGATTGAGTGTGTGGACTGGTGTCTTTTATACTGGCAACGAGTTCAAACAGGTGCAGTTAATACAGGTAATGAGTGGAGAACATGGAGGCTTCTTAAAGACAAACTAACAGGTCTGTGAGAGCCGGAATTCTTACTGGTTGGTAGGTGTTCAAATACTTATGTCATGCAATAAAATGCAAATTAATTACTTAAAAATCATACAATGTGATTTTCTGGATTTTTGTTTTAGATTCCGTCTCTCACAGTTGAAGTGTACCTATGATAAAAATTACAGACCTCTACATGCTTTGTAAGTAGGAAAACCTGCAAAATCGGCAATGTATCAAATACTTGTTCTCCCCACTATATGTGTGTGTTCTATATCTCCACAGTGTTCTGCTATGATGTGTGTGTTCTATATCTCCACAGTGTTCTGCTATGATGTGTGTGTTCTATATCTCCACAGTGTTCTGCTATGATGTGTGTGTTCTATATCTCCACAGTGTTCTGCTATGATGTGTGTGTTCTATATCTCCACAGTGTTCTGCTATGATGTGTGTGTTCTATATCTCCACAGTGTTCTGCTATGATGTGTGTGTTCTATATCTCCACAGTGTTCTGCTATGATGTGTGTGTTCTATATCTCCACAGTGTTCTGCTATGATGTGTGTGTTCTATATCTCCACAGTGTTCTGCTATGATGTGTGTGTTCTTTATCTCCACAGTGTTCTGCTATGATGTGTGTGTTCTATATCTCCACAGTGTTCTACTATGATGTGTGTGTTTTATATCTCCACAGTGTTCTACTATGATGTGTGTGTTCAATATCTCCACACTGTGTATCTATGATGTGTGTGTTCTATATCTCCACACTGTGTAGCTATGATGTGTGTGTTCTATATCTCCACACTGTGTAGCTATGATGTGTGTGTTCTATATCTCCACACTGTGTAGCTATGATGTGTGTGTTCAATATCTCCACACTGTGTAGCTATGATGTGTGTGTTCTATATCTCCACAGTGTTCTACTATGATGTGTGTTCTATATCTCCACACTGTGTAGCTATGATGTGTGTGTTCTATATCTCCACACTGTGTAGCTATGATGTGTGTGTTCTATATCTCCACAGTGTTCTACTATGATGTGTGTGTTCAATATCTCCACACTGTGTAGCTATGATGTGTGTGTTCTATATCTCCACACTGTGTAGCTATGATGTGTGTGTTCTATATCTCCACAGTGTTCTACTATGATGTGTGTGTTCTATATCTCCACACTGTGTAGCTATGATGTGTGTGTTCTATATCTCCAGTGTTCTACTATGATGTGTGTGTTCTATATCTCCACAGTGTTCTACTATGATGTGTGTGTTCTATATCTCCACAGTGTTCTACTATGATGTGTGTGTTCTATATCTCCACAGTGTTCTACTATGATGTGTGTGTTCTATATCTCCACAGTGTTCTACTATGATGTGTGTGTTCTATATATCCACAGTGATCTGCTATGATGTGTGTGTTCTATATCTCCACAGTGTTCTACTATGATGTGTGTGTTCTATATCTCCACAGTGTTCTACTATGATGTGTGTGTTCTATATCTCCACAGTGTTCTACTATGATGTGTGTGTTCTATATCTCCACAGTGTTCTGCTATGCTGTGTGTGTTCTATGTCTCCGCAGTGTGTAACTATGATGTGTGTGTCTCTTCTCTTCGGCAGTGAGAGACGGCTCATCAGGCCAGTGTGAGGTTCCCAGAGATCCCCGCTACCCAGACTGCCCTGGCAAAGTGGATGTGAGTTTCTCTCTGTCTATCTAGCTAGGCTATACGAGATTCCCCTGATATCTTATAACCAATGTTCCCTATAAGCTCCCCAGGACTGCCGTGCAGAATAAATATCAGCCCGCGTACAGAAGCACAAGACTTCACTCAACTTTATAAAGTTTTCCCCCTTTACACTATCAACCTTTCCCTTTACTGTGGGAATTGTGATCAAATCAAAGCAATATTAGCCACATTCAGTAATAAACCAGAGAGAGTGACTAAATCATTCAATATGGTTACTAGGCTATCTGATCATAATCTGACACTCATAGCCAGAAAGCTGTCTAAGAGCAGGTTTAACCTCTCTACTGTTAGAAGGCCGGATCAACTAAGAATACCTAAGAGTGAATTAAGCTATTTTGAAAACGCAATTAAGGGAATGAACTGGAATGATCTCTTGTCCTATACAGACGTGGAAGCTGATAGTCAGTTTTTTCTATCCACAATCCAGACGACAATAAATGGTTTCCTAAAGAAAAGAAAATCCAAACCTGGCCAAAAGAGGACTCTTCCTTGGCTAAATGGAGAAATCTGAAAATTGATGAAAGAACGAGATTCTGCTCTAAAAATAGCCCTAAGATCCAAATCAGAGCATGACAGACGTAGGTTTACCATGTTGAGAAATAAGGTGATGAAAGAAATCAGACAGGCCAAGGCAAACTTTTTTAGTAACATAATTGGTGAAGCAAAGGGAAATTCTAAACTGATCTGGGAGAATCTAAAAACGTTAACAGGGAAAAACCATAGTAACACTGCAAAAAGACTAGAAATCATGGTGAATAACAATCTAACACAGGATTCAGTCGAAATAGCAACAGCCTTCAATTCCTACTTTATTGACTCTGTCAGGGTTCTGACACAGAACCCCTCCACTTGTTTCTTGGGCTCAGTGCTAGTAAATGATGCTCAACCTGTCTTCATCATAAGGGAGGTTTCTGAGTCAAAGGTGAACAAGGTGATTAGCTCACTAAAGAACTCTAAAGCCAAAGATGTGTTTGGGCTGGACTCTACCTTTCTTAAAAACTACAAAGAGTCACTCCTTGGCCCCATTACTAAGGTCACCAACACATCTATTGGTCTCAGGGTGTTTCCAAGGGTATGGAAGTCGGCCATAATAACGGCCATCTTTAAATCAGGCGACCCGGCTCATGTGAGTAACTACAGGCCCATTAGTATACTACCTGTGGTGTCAAAGGTTGTTGAAAAGTGTGTAGCAGAACAACTGATTGCCCACCTCAACAACTGATTGCCCACCTCAACAACAGCCCCTTCACATTACACTCCATGCAGTTTGGCTTCAGAGCGAAACACTCCACTGAAACGGCCAACAAAAACCCAACACAAAACAAGCTACCTAAATATGATTCCCAATCAGAGACAATGACTAACACCTGCCTCTGATTGAGAACCATATCAGGCCAAACATAGAAACGGGACAACTAGACACACAACATAGAATGCCCACTCAGCTCACGTCCTGACCAACACTAAAACAAAGAAAACACAAAAGAACTATGGTCAGAACGTGACAGAGGGCAACAGATGCTGCTGAGACAGATGTTTATATGTCAGGGGAGAAGCTCCAGGTGGTATCTGATTTGAAGTACCTTGGCATCATACTTGATTCCAACCTCTCTTTTAAAAAACATGTGAAAAAGGTCATTCAAATCACCAAATTCAACCTAGCTAATTTCCGATTTATACGAAATTGTTTGACTACAGAGTTATAAAAATGTACTCCGCCCATACTCTACACAGGCTTGTGAGACTTGTGAGGCATAACCACTCAGAGCTGGAGTAGGCCTATATGCAATAGACCATTGCAATATATGGATCTGTGCCTATCACTTTTAACTGGACTATGTTTACAGCATGAGCGGACAATGTTTACGGCATGAGCATGTTTTGAGATTAAAGAGAGAGCTGCATGTAGCCATGTGTGCGCATTTGTTCATATCCTTTGCTAGTTAGTGATTTATTAGCCCAGTTATAGATCATTTGTAGTCAGCAATGGGGGAGTGATTGCTTCCTATAAGAACACAAAACATGTGCATTTCTAGACATCTTTGAAAAGTGAGTCAAGTAAACTGTATTTTTTTTGTCTTAAAGAGGCAGTTTTGTAGTTTGAGACAGACTTGAGTAAACTAAGTAGCCAGTAGGCAGAACGTAGCATAATTTGTCTGATTCTCTGTAATAATGGTGTGGGAATAATAATGCATTTTATTTTGTAAAGTGGTTTCTTTACAGTCACTTCCTTGTCTGAAGGACAAGTGGATAAACAGGTTAATGTCAAGTCCTGCATGTTTTTATTTCTTCCAAAATTCTCATGGAATGCAAGCATACCTTGAACACCGCACATTGGCTGCTACTGTAGGCTGAATGATGGAGCAGCTCTTTCCATGTTAAAATGCTATGGGATGCATTTTTCTCCATTGCTTTTGATGGTAGGCCCCTCTGGTAGGCCTTCATTACGATCAAATAGCCACAGTAGCCTACTTAGTGGGTACAG
Source organism: Oncorhynchus kisutch (assembly GCF_002021735.2). Classification (NCBI taxonomy): domain Eukaryota; kingdom Metazoa; phylum Chordata; class Actinopteri; order Salmoniformes; family Salmonidae; genus Oncorhynchus; species Oncorhynchus kisutch. Next base: position 42,224,103 of record NC_034193.2, read on the forward strand.
CCTCAGTGTTACCAGTAAACGAGCGCTGGAAGTTGCACGGAACTTTCACAACATTCAAGCTTGTGCTCAAGTTTGCGCTCAGCAGACCTGAAATTAGCTCAGTGATAAAATTACAGGGAATGTTACTTATAACCTGTAATTCCATCCAACTGCACATAGGAACTTAGGTACATCTAATATATGACGAAAACTCCCTATCGTTTTAATATGACCTGTGGCAATTATTTTATTCTTTGATTTGTGTTCACCAAAGACAAAGTCACCTGACCATTAAACTTTGACCCCTGTATCACCAGTGGATGCGTGCCCGCTGGACGTCAGACCCGTGCTATGCCTTCTACGGGGTGGACGGCTCCGACTGCTCCTTCCTCATCTACCTGAGCGAGGTGGAGTGGTTCTGCCCCCCTCTGGCCTGGAGGAACCACAGCAGCCCCCCCACCGTTCATACACACACACGCCAGACTGCCACCACCAAGAGACAGGTGAGACACACACACAGAACCCCTCCCACAGTCACCGAACAACCACCATCAAGAGACTGGGAAGAGGGACACACACGCAAAGGAAGACGCATACACTCACAAAAGCAGATGCCCGTATGTATACGCACGAGCCCTGCTAAGAGACGCGTGGCTAAAGCTGACATGTTTAAGCACTTACACGCACTAATTCACACTCAAAAGCGCACAGCCAATAGACAAATGGATCTTCATACTTACACTGTATAAGCTTGAATGGTAGATATGAAAACACATTTTAATGAACGCACGCCCGCCTTCTCTGCTAATTGTTTTACTGTGTTCATCTCTCTCCTCCATCTCCTCCCTCTGCTCCCTCTCCTCCCTCTACTCCCTCTACTCCCTCTCTTCCCTCTACTCCCTCTCTTCCCTCCATCTCTCTCCTCCATCTCCTCCCTCAGCTCCCTCTCCTCCCTCTTCTCCCTATCTTCCCTCTACTCCCTCTCTTCCCTCCATCTCTCTCCTCCATCTCCTCCCTCTCCTCCCTCTTCTCCCTCTACTCCCTCTCTTCCCTCCATCTCCTCCCTCAGCTCCCTCTCCTCCCTATCTTCCCTCTACTCCCTCTCTTCCCTCCATCTCTCTCCTCCATCTCCTCCCTCTGCTCCCTCTCCTCCCTCTACTCCCTCTCTTCCCTCCATCTCTCTCCTCCATCTCCTCCCTCTGCTCCCTCTCCTCCCTCTACTACCTCTCTTCCCTCCATCTCTCTCCTCCATCTCCTCCCTCTGCTCCCTCTCTTCCCACTCCTCCATTTGCTCCCTCTCTTCCCTCCATCTCTCTCTTCCCTCCATCTCTCTCCTCCCTCTCCTCCCTCTCTCGTTGTACTGCTGTATCTCCACACACTGCACAAATTAACTCTTTACACTCAAACATACAGCTCAGTGCCTGACACTATTTGCGGAACGGTGTTCAAGGCTGAGTCAATATGGGCTGCACAGTCCCTGCACAGCTATTAACCAGGTTCAGAGATACCTACACACAGAGAGATCCCTGAACACAAGGTGTGTGTGTCTTTGTGTGTGTGAGTGTGAATGCTGGATGTATTTGTGTGAATTGTCTGCTGTACTTTAGTATTGAAGAGCTTTATTAGTGTTTGGCAACATTTCTAATTACAGCAGTGATTCTGTTAGCCAGATAATCTAGGCCATTTATAGCAGAGTCTTTGAGTGAGCGTGTGTGTGTGTGTGTGTGTGTGTGTGTGTGTGTGTGTGTGTGTCTCTGTGTGTGTGTGTGTGTGTGTGTGTGTGTGTGTGTGTGTGTGTGTGTGTGTGTGTGTGTGCGTGTGTGTGTGCGTCGTGTGTGTGTTTGCATATGCGTGCGTGTGATGGACAGAAAGAGAGAGAGAGAGAGAGACTTTCAGACGACACAGTCAGAGCCGTTTAACTAGCACAGGTTCCTCTAGAGACTTGGCTTGCAGTACTATCTCCCCAGAGAACACAGGCTGCACACACTCCTCCGAACTACTGTGTTCCTATGGCAGAAGGGGATGTGGGAGAGGAGCCTGTGTGGGTAGCTATCATGTAATGCCATATTCAGTATACCTGTAGGCTCGCTCCCGTTGACCTCCTCTCTTCTCATCCTCCCTCCCACACTCACTCCGTCTCTCACCCTCCTTTTGTGTCTTTCTTCACTACTTACACTCTCTCTTTTCATATCTGTACAGATGTAGGCTTTTATTGTTTGGGATTTTAGATCATATCATTTTTTGAAAGATCAAACTGTGGGGGGGGATGAACCTCTGTCTCTGTCTCTGTCTCTCCCTCCCTCCCCCTCCCTATAGGCTGCGTTCCGTACAGACCTGTCATCTCTGCTGGACCTGGTTGGCACGGGGAAAGAGTCACTGAGCTTCATGAAGCGCCGCATGAGGAGGCTGGCGTCACAGTGGGGCACGGCCGCCCAGCGCCTCCACGCCAAGCTGCGCCAACGCTGGAGGGAACAGAAGAAGGTAGAGATGAGAGGGAGAAAGAGGGAGAGAGAGAGAGAGAGTGGTGTAGAGAGGTAGAGAGAGTGGTGTAGAGAGGTAGAGAGAGTGGTGTAGAGAGGTAGAGAGAGAGGTAGAGTTGAGAGAGGTTGCAATGAGTGAGGTAGAGTTGAGAAAGGTTAGGGTTGAGAGAGGTAGGGTTGAGAAAGGTTAGGGTTGAGAGAGAGTTGAGAGTTTCAAATAACCTTTATTGGGTCTGGGAACCCACAACACGCAAACACTCAAGCAAAACCATGGTTACACATCAATTACAAACACAACACCAAATCTAACCTCCACAGTAACTAAACATCACGGCCTCTGAATACCACATATACTCATAAACAGAGTTGTTAATCAATATTGTTAACCATTTTCTAATCGACAAACTCAACCCTCAGTCTCGCTGCATCATCCCCTCCAACATTCCCACCCCATCCACAGACCCCTGTCCACGAATACTGTTCTTTCGAGTCTTCCATATTGCTAATTTAGCTGCCCCCTGACACAACATTAAGCAAGAGAACGACACCCCTTCGACTAAACCTGTACTTTGGCCCAAATATTAACTGTTGGGAAGAGAAAAACCTCTCCCAGAGCTGAGAACCAGCTAGTGATCAGGCCAATCATCCCGACCAACCGGGGACACTGTAAAAACAGCCAAAGATTCTGACTCGGCACAGAATGGACACCCTTCCCCAACAGTAGGATCCAGGTGTACCAGATGCACATTGCTGGCTATGTATTATCCTCCATTGGGGTCAGCTGTCCCCTTCTCAAAAGGCAGTTTGTATAAAGACCGCCAACAGCCTTGTGAGGAGGCACCTGGACAAAATACACCCGCCCACCTCGTCGATTTTACCCCTCCAGGGAAGAAGCACGGCACACTTTCACACCGATTTTCTTTCCCAACGTCTTGACTGTCGCCAGCTCTGGGGTATCGAGGGAAAGCAGCATCCCCACGTCCTCCTAATGCCCCCGCCGCAGCACCAACAGTCAGCACAGGGAACACATAACCCAGACCCTCCGTCCATCAATCAGAATTGGAAGTGTCAGTCACATACTGCCGATGACGTACTGGCAAGAAGTCGGCGGACCTCAGCGACGACCTTCCTCAGTAGGCCGAGATGATCGGATCCCCGCTCTTTCTCCCAGATCCTCCAGCGATCTGCTTCACCCCACACTTAACAACCCAGAGCACGGGACTGGATGGCAGTGTTGTAAAAAAAAAAAAAGGCTCTTCAAAAAGCCACAACCCTGGTGGCGTGCCGCCTTACGGGACTGAACAAAAACTCTACAAGTCTGCATAACAGACTGATAAGCCAGTCAGGCCAGACAAATCACCCCCTTCTAGCTTTGAGGAAAAGATGTTTGTCTAAGCAGCCCGCTCTCTTCATCAATGTATAGGCTGTGTCGACCCAGCTAGAACCATCACTGTACAACAGTCTCCGGAAAGCCCTCTGAAGCTCTTGTACACCCCCCCCCCCACCGGTGGCTGTAAAATCATTAGTCTGTGCCACAGGATAGAGGCAGCTAGATTATTGGCTACCAGCACCCTTCCCCTATAAGACAGCTGGGGTAGCAGACATTTCCACCTTGACAATCTGGCACACACTTTCTCCAATACACCCTCCCAGTTCTTTTTCTGAAAGACATCGGAGCCTAGAAAAAAAAACAGCCTTCATCCCATCTCTGCCCCACTGAAGCCCCCCTGGTAACCGTGGAGTGGACCCTATCTGAAGCCCCCCTGGTAACCGTGGAGTGGACCCTATCTGAAGCTGACCTGCCCACAGCGCTCTTACCCCCAATTGACTCTACCTGAGGAGGCCCCCTCATACACCTTTAAAGCGTTTGAGAGAACCTTAACATCCTGTAATAAAAACTGTCAGGTCATCTGCGTACGCAGACAGTGCTATCGTGGGACCCTTCATTACACCTGGTACAGAGAAACCAGTAAGCCTCGCTCTTACAAAACAAAGCACTGGTTCAATAACAATAACAATAACTGTCCTGAAATTGGGCATCCCTGCCTGATACTAATTTGGATGGGGATGGGGCAACTCAAACCCCCCCCCCACACACACACCTTCACCATACATGAGGCCCCAGCATAAAGTCATCCAAGACAAAATAATCCCCAAACCCAAAAGGCCTTCATTGTTTTGAACAAGTACTGGTGGTCCACACGGTCAAAAGCCTTCCCCTGTTCCAAAGAAAGCAAACCCACGTTCACATCAGACAGTTTACAAATGTCTAAAACATCCCTTATTCGAAGCAAGTTATCCACAATAGAGCGGTCAGGTACACAGTAAGACTGGTCCTTGTGGACCAACAGCCCCAGATATTCTTTCAACCTGTTTGAGAGACATCCCGATACAATTTTATATTCTGCACACAGCAATGCAACAAGTCGCCAATTTTTTATGAGAGCCAAATCCCCCTTTTTTTTGGCAACAATGAAAGCACAGCACGTTGACAGGATACAGGAAGAGAACCCTCATGGAATGATTCACAAACCACTTCATAACCCCCCCCCCCCAATATACCCCCAAAAGTGCTTATAGAACTCAGATGGTAAACCATCGATGCCAGGGGCTCGGCCTGATGGGAGCTGCATAACTGCTGTGGACAGCTCCTGCAGAGTAATGTCAGAGTCCAAAGCAGCTCTCTGCTCAGGTCCCAATTGAGGAAGTCCATGTAACGCCTGTTCAGCATACAGAGAGTCACAATCCTCCGCCTTATAGAGGGCAGAGTACAAATCCACGGCATGTTGGCGCATTTCACTGTCATCCGTGCTCACGTTCCCATCAGGGAGACGAAGGCAGACCATCTGTTTGTGTTGCAATGTCGACTGTCCTACTGTAGGTTTTCCATCCATATCCTTGAGGGTAGCAAAGCGAGACCTAATCAAGGCACCCTTCACTCTTTCATGGAGAATCGACCTCAGTTCATGTCTCTTGTCCTGTAAGGTCATTAGTCCGGGGTCGTTCTGAGTGAGCAACTTCAATTCAACTGATTTGATGTCCTGTTCAAGGGTCCTGATAGTCTCTTTAACTTCAATACGAGAGAGAGCAGTATACTGTTGATAAAACACTCGTATTTGGGCCTCTTCCCAACCTCCCACCACTGTCTCAAGGACTCAAAATTCTATTTAGTAACACTCCATTTTTCCCCAAAACAACAAAAACTTTTCACAAAACATGACATCATGTAACAATTTAACATTAAAATACCAGTAAGGTGATGACCGTCGTGGACAAGTGAATATCAACAGTAACATTATGGTGATCAGAGAAACCCACAGGAGTAATGTCACACCTTCCAACCCTACTACAGTAGTGATCAGATACATACAACCTGTCTAACCTTCCAACCCTACTACAGTAGTGATCAGATACATACAACCTGTCTAACCTTCCAACCCTACTACAGTAGTGATCAGATACATACAACCTGTCTAACCTTCCAACCCTACTACAGTAGTGATCAGATACATACAACCTGTCTAACCTTCCAACCCTACTACAGTAGTGATCAGATACATACAACCTGTCTCCTCCACTACCTGGGAGACTAGCCACACCTGAACCCCCTCATGTACCCCATTACTCGTAATGGGCATCTCCTCCACTACCTGGGAGACTAGCTCCACATGAACCCCCTCCTGTTGTAACGGAATTCCTCTTCTTCAGAGGAGGAGTAGCAAGGATCAGACCAATGTGCAGCGTGGTAAGTGTCCATAATGATATATTTAATAAATCAACAGAACACTGAACAAAAGTACAAACAAACAACCGAAACAGTCCCGTATGGTGAAAACACTAACACAGGATACAACCACCCACAAAACACAATAGAAAACAGGCTACCTCAATATGGCTCCCAATCAAAGACAACGGCTGACACCTGCCTCTGATTGAGAACCATACTAGGCCAAACACATTGAAATATAACAACAGAACAAAACATAGAAAAACAACATAGAATGTCCACCCCAACTCACGCCCTGACCAACTAAAATAAAGACATAAAAAAGGAACTAAGGTCAGAACATGACACCTGTACCCCATCACTCGTACTGGACCAGTCTGAGGAAATGGCTCCCCAGATCCGTCCTTACCTACTACAACAATATTTTTCTGCTGTATAACAGACGCTATGTTCCCCTCTGGTACAAGCTGCAACTCCGTACCCTCAACACAGACAACGTGTTCCTCAGCAACAGGTGCTTGTGGCTGCTCTACCACTGTCGGCCCAACCTCACCCGCGCCCCTCCCTCCGCCTTCTCCCTTTTCGGGCAAGCATGTCACTTATAGCCAACATCCCCACACTCAAAACACCGTTGACTACCCGTACTAGCATTAGCCATATACAGTCTGTTGTCATACGTGACTTTAAACGATAACTCCAAAGTCTGCTCCGGTGAGTCCAAAAACTTAAACACCTGTCGCCGAAACGACACGACCTGTTTCAGAGCCGGGTGTTTGCAACCCAACGGGAAAATCTTAATTGAACTCGCAAACTTCCCAAAAACACAATAACTCGCGCTCCAATAGCTCATTGGGAATAAACGGTGGTACATTAGAAACTCCTCCACAGTGACAGTAGCTTCAGGAACACACCTAAAGCCCTGCCGAAGTGACAGGGACGGCGTCCCCATGTGGGTCGCCATCCCCGCCAAAGCCAGGGCAATTTCGACAAGAGAAACAATATACTTAATTCTACCACGACAAATAAATAAAATAAATAATCACCTTAATCATGCATAGAAAAAGGAAACCACCAAGAAAAGGAAAACAAGAAGGAAAACATCAGGCGACCTAAACTCCAGACAACACTCGCACTCGCTCATACAATTCCCAGCATGCACCAAACACTCCCAGCATGCAGAGAGAGAGTGGTAGAGAAGGGGAGAGGTAAAGTAGAGAGAGAGAGAGGTACAATAGAGAGAGAAAGAGGTACAGTAGAGAGAGAAAGATGTAGAGAGAGGGGGGTACAGTAGAGAGAGAAAGAGGTAGAGAGAGAGGTACAGTAGAGAGAGAGAGGGGTATAGTAGAGAGAGAAAGAGGTAGAGAGAGAGGTACAGTAGAGAGAGAAAGAGGTAGAGAGAGAGAGGTACGGTAGAGAGAGAGGGAGAGAGAGAGAGGTAGAGAGAGAAAGAGGTAGAGAGAGAGAGAGGTACAGTAGAGAGAGAGAGGTAGAGAGAGAGAGAGGTACAGTAGAGAGAGAAAGAGGTAGAGAGAGGTACAGTAGAGAGAGAAAGAGGTAGAGAGAGAGAGGTACAGTAGAGAGAGAGAGTGGTAGAGAAGGGGAGAGGTAAAGTAGAGAGAGAGAGGTACAGTAGAGAGAGAAAGAGGTAGAGAGAGGGGGGTACAGTAGAGAGAGAAAGAGGGAGAGGTACAGTAGAGAGAGAGAGGGGTACAGTAGAGAGAGAAAGAGGTAGAGAGAGAGGTACAGTAGAGAGAGAAAGAGGTAGAGATAGGTACAGTAGAGAGAGAGGGAGAGAGAGAGGTAGAGAGAGAGAGGTAGAGAGAGAGAGGTACAGTAGAGAGAGAGAGGTAGAGAGAGAGGTACAGTAGAGAGAGAAAGAGGTAGAGAGAGGTACAGTAGAGAGAGAAAGAGGTAGAGAGAGGTACAGTAGAGAGAGAAAGAGGTAGAGAGAGAGAGGTACAGTAGAGAGAGAGAGTGGTAGAGAAGGGGAGAGGTAAAGTAGAGAGAGAGAGGTAGAGAGAGAGAGAGGTACAGTAGAGAGAGAGAGGTAGAGATAGGTACAGTAGAGAGAGAGGGAGAGAGAGAGGTAGAGAGAGAAAGAGGTAGAGAGAGAGAGAGGTACAGTAGAGAGAGAGAGGTAGAGAGAGAGAGAGGTACAGTAGAGAGAGAAAGAGGTAGAGAGAGGTACAGTAGAGAGAGAAAGAGGTAGAGAGAGAGGTACAGTAGAGAGAGAAAGAGGTAGAGATAGGTACAGTAGAGAGAGAGGTAGAGAGAGAGGTAGAGAGAGAAAGAGGTAGAGAGAGAGAGAGGTACAGTAGAGAGAGAGAGGTAGAGAGAGAGAGAGGTACAGTAGAGAGAGAAAGAGGTAGAGAGAGGTACAGTAGAGAGAGAAAGAGGTAGAGAGAGAGAGGTACAGTAGAGAGAGAGAGAGTTAGAGAAGGGGTGGTTATGTTATTGCAATATCTTATATTGTTATATCTTGGTATGTTATGTTATGTTATTGCTCGTTGCCACATTCAGTCAGGGAATGCAGTGGTATTCAGGTTTTGCAGATGAAAGAAAGAAGGTACAGAAAAGAGGTACATGAAAGAAAGAGTGAAAGTGAGTTCTCCCTTCCCCGTGTCGCCACCTTCAATGAATGCAGTTTGTTCTACTATTGTGTCATGCACACTCAGCAACATGATTAAGTAAAGAGTGAAGGTAAACGAAAGTGAACGGGAGAGAGAGGGAGGGCCGGAGGACTCGAAAGATAGAGCGAACGAGAGGCCATAAAAGAACAGGCCCCTCCTCCTTCACTCCTCACATCTGTCTCTGCCCGCTTCTCTCGCTCAAATAAGCCGACAGGCCTCAAATAGGCGTCCGTCCACACAGATCCTCCACAGTATTGATTATCGGAGTCGTCTTGTGCCTCAAACGCATGAAATGGATGTGTCATTTTAGATCTGTCCCCTCCTTATCTCTCTGGCTGTGTGATACTGTGCAATCTCTACACCAGATGTTTCAGTGTTATGACGGCAGTTTTAGTGCTCTGGTCCAAAGCTGTTCATCATGACGTAATTGGTAGACAGAGGCTGTTGTGTGCGCTGATTAATACTGATAGGGGATCAGTGTACAGCCCGGTGATGGAGTGCTTAATATGTGGATAATATCTGATCTCAGATCAGGTGTTGACGGTCATTATCTGGTATGCCTGTGTGTCGACCCCCACCAGTAGACGACGTGTCAGGAACGAAGTAATACAACAGGTGGGAGAAAAGCAGCCTGCTGCCGTTTAACTCTGACCCCCTTGTGCTTCCTATCTGTTCCTCATCCTGCTCTTCCTCCCTCTCCGCCTCTGTCTCCGACTCCTCTCCACTGATGCAATCCCGACTTAGTATTCCTCTCCGGTTCACTTTTTTAACCTTCCAATATGCTCTGGGGATGAAATTCTGTTTCCCTTGATTGAGTTTGTTTGGGTTTGTTTATTTGCGTATGGAAAAGGAATAACTTCATGGAGCCGGAGAGAGAGAGAGAGAGAGAATGGGAGCACGGGAAAGAGATAGGGAGAGGGAAGGAGAGCGAGACAAAGGGAGAGGGAGGGAGAGAGAGAGAATGGGAGAGGGAGAGAGAGAATGGGAGCACGGGAAAGAGATAGGGAGAGGGAAGGAGAGTGAGACAAAGGGAGAGGGAGAGAGATAGGGAGAGGGAAGGAGAGTGAGACAAAGGGAGAGGGAGAGAGAGAATGGGAGCACGGGAGAGAGAGAATGGGAGCACGGGAGAGAGATAGGGAGAGGGAAGGAGAGAGAGACAAAGGGAGAGGGAGAGAGATAGGGAGAGGGAAGGAGAGAGAGACAAAGGGAGAGGGAGAGAGATAGGGAGAGGGAAGGAGAGTGAGACAAAGGGAGAGGGAGAGAGATAGGGAGAGGAAAGGAGAGTGAGACAAAGGGAGAGGGAGAGAGAGAATGGGAGCACGGGAGAGAGATAGGGAGAGGGAAGGAGAGAGAGACAAAGGGAGAGGGAGAGAGATAGGGAGAGGGAAGGAGAGAGAGACAAAGGGAGAGGGAGAGAGAGAATGGGAGCACGGGAGAGAGATAGGGAGAGGGAAGGAGAGCGAGACAAAGGGAGAGGGAGAGAGATGGGGAGAGGGAAGGAGAGCGAGACAAAGGGAGAGGGAGAGAGAGAATGGGAGCACGGGAGAGAGATAGGGAGAGGGAAGGAGAGAGAGACAAAGGGAGAGGGAGAGAGATAGGGAGAGGGAAGGAGAGCGAGACAAAGGGAGAGGGAGAGAGAGAGAGAATGGGAGCACGGGAGAGAGATAGGGAGAGGGAAGGAGAGCGAGACAAAGGGAGAGGGAGAGAGAGAATGGGAGCACGGGAGAGAGATAGGGAGAGGGAAGGAGAGAGACATAAGCGAGAGAGAATAACCATTATTTCACCTGTCAGTGGCAGAAACAGGGACAGGGAAGGGATCCCAGGAGAGCATGGCATAGAGGAGTCTTTTGTCTGTGTGTGTCTGTGTGTACCGTTTTACATTTTCTACAATATATGCCACTCAACAGAGACTGTTATCCAGAGAGACGTACAGTGCAGTGAGTGCATATTCAGTGCACATGTTTCTAGTTCGTGTATGTGATCCCTGAGGGAATTGAACCCACCACCTTTGGAAAGAGTGGAGTTTCAAAAAGTTCCATTCCTGCTCTGTCGAACCTCTAGACCGTGTGTGTGTGTGTGTGTGTGTGTGGACGTGTTGAACTATTTTTTATGGGGACCAGAAGTCCCCTCAAGAATAGTTAAACACGTCCACACACGATTATCCAAAGAGACTTACAGTGGATATTCAATGCGTGTGTGTGTGAGAGAGAGAGAGCGTGTGTGTGTGAGAGAGAGAGAGAGCGTGTGTGTGTGAGAGAGAGAGCGTGTGTGTGTGAGAGAGAGAGAGCGTGTGTGTGTGAGAGAGAGAGAGCGTGTGTGTGAGAGAGAGAGAGAGCGTGTGTGTGAGAGAGAGAGAGCGTGTGTGTGAGAGAGAGAGAGCGTATGTGTGTGTGAAAGAGAGAGAGCGTATGTGTGTGTGAGAGCAAGAGAGCGTGTATGTGTGTGAGAGAGCGTGTGTGTGAGAGCGTGTGTGTGTGTGAGAGCGTGTGTGTGTCAGAGGGAGAGAGCGTGTGTGTGTGTGTGTGTGAGAGAGAGAGCGTGTGAGAGCGAGAGAGCGTGTGTGTGTGTGTGTGTGTGTGTGAGCGAGAGAGCGTGTGTGTGTGTGTGTGAGAGCGAGAGAGCGTGTGCGTGGGTATTAGAGAAATCCCGACGGACTGACTTACTGTGGGACGCCCCAAAGGCCTCCTAATGAATTTCAATCATTTCCCTGTCCAGTCAGTTTGAACCTTTCCTGACAGCTGTATAACACCTGAGGAGTTGTAACCTAGTCCTTTAAACTAGAACATCGCTGAGGTCGAACTGCAGCAACCCCTTATCATGGATGACAATGACTTACTTTTACGCAGCGTTTTAGTCTGAAAGTGGTCTGAGTTGAAAGAAGGAACTCAACCACGTTCACCAGCATTTCCCACAACACACCCTGTTCTGTTGCACTGAACTACTCAAACACCAAAGCAGAGTCCAACACTGGGCGTGGGAATCAAGTATTTGTGGATAGAGAGACGGAGCATTGAAGCTCAAAAGCAGTGAGAAACAAACTGAATAGAAAGGTTTTTTTTATCGATGGAGGAATGGGAATCTCTGCCACGCAGTCGCAGCCTGAGCAGCGCTTTTAGAACATGACGCTATCTAGAACCTAAAGGCTTCTTCGGCTGTCCCCACCCTTTGAAGAACCCTTGTTGGTTCCAGGTAGAACCATTTTGGGTTCCATGTAGAAACCCTGTCCAACGAGGGTTCTACCTGGAACAAAGAAGTGTTCCAACTGGAACTTAAAAAGGGTTCTCCTATAGGGACAGCCGAAGAACCCTTTCGGAACCCTTTTCCTAAGAGCGTATAGGAGAGCTATGGGAGACCAGCATGAACTGCATTTCTCCCTTCAATTCCAGTTTGATGAGTGGTGTTCACGGCTGAGTCTATGTATGCTGTACTTTACAAAACAATCCTAGCACTTCTATACCGTGTGTGTGTGTGTGTGTGTGTGTGTGTGTGTGTGTGTGTGTGTGTGTGTGATGACCCCATCACTCTTGGTGTTCCTTAGAGAGTAGACTGACCTGCAACCTACAGTAGTGGGTAAGATACAGTTTGCAGCCGTGATGGGACGGGGGTAAAGGGGAGGGTAGAGGCTGTAGTTGGCAGTGCAAGCTTGTATGCCACCCTCACCCGCCCGACCCCCTCACTCAGACATCTGTGCCCTTCGGACTGGCTGGTGGAAGGGCAGTGTGTGGGCATGCAGGTTTGTTAAGAGCACAACAGATACCCGAACACACACACATACGCACCCACACAGGCACACAAGCGCACACACCTCCCTACACACCATCCTGCTAACGGGCACCAGGTTAAACATTAGTATTCTGCTGGGGTTAGCGCGTTAGCGATGAGTGGAGCTGAGCACTGGAGACACACAGTATTATAGAGATCTCTTCGCTGTAGTGTCACTTCCAGATCTACCACACACACACACACACACACACACTTAAAACACAAAGTTTAGACTCACTCACACACACACACACACACACACACACACACACACACACACACACACACACACACACACACATTTAAAACACAAAGTTTAGACTCACTCACACACACACACACACACACACACACTTAAAACACAAAGTTTAGAGACACACACACACACACACACTTAAAACACAAAGTTTAGACTAGCACATGATTAGACAGTGACTCAGGCAACACACACACAGGACAGAGAGAGAGGAAAAGGGAGGATGAGAGGGAAAGAGGGGTAGCAGAGGGAGAGGGAGAAAGGAGGAGAGAGGAAGAGAGCGGGGGGAGCGAGAGGGGGAGAGAGAGAGCGAGAGACGAGGGTAAAACAGCCTCCAGGAACTTAATGAGGTGTGCCCCGCTGAGTGGAGAAAGGGCTGTTAATCACACACACACTCTCTTTCTTACACACACACACACTTCTCGCTCACACACACACACACACACACACACACACACACCCTTAAAACACAAAGTTTAGACTCACTCACACACATAAAACACAAAGTTTAGACTCAATCACTCACACACAAAACACAAAGTTTAGACTCACTCACACACGTAAAACACAAAGTTTAGACTCACACACACAAACACACTTAGAACACAAAGTTTAGATTCTCACACTGACACACACACTTTCAACACCAGTTCAGACCCTCACGCACAGCGACACACACTTAACTTGACACACACGTACCCATACAAACGCACATCAAGGTCACAGACTTGTCAGTGATACACGTCGGCCGCAGAACAGGTGCTGTTCCCCTATGTCCTCCCTCTGCAGCTTCACAGATGTCTTATCTTCATCACACTGCGCTCCACTCCACCACTGTGTGTGTGTGTGTGTTCAATCTCACTCCAAAGTTCCTATCAGCAATAGACATTCTCTTTGCCATTCCTACAGTCACTTTATCCCTATTAGAGACTATGCCAATTATATTGTAGCAGGGACGCTGAGAGTGCAAGATGAGGGGGAAGTTGATTTAACACCATAGAAGGTGAATGTAACAGTTTTCTTCCTGGGAAGGAGAGGAGGACCAAAATGCAGCGTGGTTATTTATAAACATCTTTAATGAAAGATGAAACCGTGAACACTGTACAAAATAAGAAACCGTGGAAAAACTGAACCAGTTCTAACTGGAGCAAAACAGAGAGACAGGAACAATCACCCACAAGATACCTAAAGAATATGGCTGCCTAAATATGGTTCCCAATCAAAGACAACGATAAACACCTGCCTCTGATTGAGAACTACTCCAGGCAACCATAGACTTACCTAGAACACGCAACTGAACACAACCCCATAGACTACAAAACCCTTAGACAAAACAAGACACATAAATCACCCAAGTCACACCCTGGCCTAATCAACATCATAAAGAAAACACAGAATACTAAGGCCAGGACAGTGAGGCGGGGTGTGTAGGTGGTAAGATGGTGTGTAAGGGTACAGGGAAGCAGGTAGATGAGGGGGAGGTTGATTTAACACCATAGAAGGTGAGGCGGGGTGTGTAGGTGGTAAGATGGTGTGTAAGGGTACAGGGAAGCAGGTAGATGAGGGGGAAGTTGATTTAACACCATAGAAGGTGAGGTGGGGTGTGTAGGTGGTAGGATGGTGTGTAAGGGTACAGGGAAGCAGGTAGATGAGGGGGAAGTTGATTTAACACCATAGAAGGTGAGGTGGGGTGTGTAGGTGGTAGGATGGTGTGTAAGGGTACAGGGAAGCAGGTAGATGAGGGGGAAGTTGATTTAACACCACAGAAGGTGAGGTGGGGTGTGTAGGTGGTAGGATGGTGTGTAAGGGTACAGGGAAGCAGGTAGATGAGGGGGAGGTTGATTTAACACCATAGAAGGTGAGGCGGGGTGTGTAGGTGGTAGGATGGTGTGTAAGGGTACAGGGAAGCAGGTAGATGAGGGGGAGGTTGATTTAACACCATAGAAGGTGAGGCGGGGTGTGTAGGTGGTAGGATGGTGTGTAGGGGTACAGGGAAGCAGGTAGATGAGTTGAAGGCGAGTTGTCCTCTGTTCCTCCACCGTCTGTCTCGTAGGTGTCTTTGCCTCTGGATCCACTGTGGTTCTCTGGTGTCGAGAGTGTTCGTCCTGCTTCGTTCCTTGGGTCCTTTTTTGCTGTTGGACTGAGACACAGACGCAAGGGACGCACAAATGTTCACACGTACGTGTGACCACAAACACAGACCCTCTGTGAGTGGCAGAAGTCCACTGTATAAACAGATACCTCCATATACATGTTCAGACTCCCTCCTTAGGGGGGATCACAGGGGGGAGATAACTGTGTCTCTGTGTGGGTATGTGTGTTCAGACTCCTTAGGGGTCAGAGGGGGGAGATAACTGTGTCTCTGTGTGGGTATGTGTGTTCAGACTCCTTAGGGGTCACAGGGGGGAGATAACTGTGTCTCTGTGTGGGTATGTGTGTTCAGACTCCTTAGGGGTCACAGGGGGAGATAACTGTGTCTCTGTGTGGGTATGTGTGTTAAGACTCCTTAGGGGTCAGAGGGCGGAGATAACTGTGTCTCTGTGTGGGTATGCGTGTTCAGACTCCTTAGGGGTCACAGGGGGGAGATAACTGTGTCTCTGTGTGGGTATGTGTGTTCAGACTCCTTAGGGGTCAGAGGGGGGAGATAACTGTGTCTCTGTGTGGGTATGTGTGTTCAGACTCCTTAGGGGTCACAGGGGGAGATAACTGTCTCTGTGTGGGTATGTGTGTTCAGACTCCTTAGGGGTCAGAGGGGGGAGATAACTGTGTCTCTGTGTGGGTATGCGTATTCAGACTCCTTAGGGGTCACAGGGGGGAGATAACTGTGTCTCTGTGTGGGCATGCATGCAGCTGTGTGTAATTTCGGAATCTTACGCCTCGATCACACCGATTAGCGTCACTGTGCAAAATAATACTCAGCATCATCTGGATGTGTCTGCAACAAAAGTTCAACATTCACCTTCTGCTACCATTTCTGTCAATCCGTCGACGCGTACAGTTTGACCCGTACTTTTGATGAAACCCAAACGCAGCATTCCATTGGAAATGAAGGTACTTCTGGTGCACCAAAACGCAACGACGCTGTCGGCGGTGTCGAGGCGTTACTGCATGAACATGCAACCTTCGAGAATCACTGCAGACTCCCTTTTCAACAGAGAACCTAATTCACGGTTAAATATCAAGGTTACGTTTCCAACATCATTCCAGTATGTTTCATAAAGCTGCCTCCCATTTTTACTTCAGTGGAGGGGAACTAACTTTGGCAAATTGAGATGAATGCTACCCATTAGCCAAAAGTTCAATCCCGTTTTTCTACAGTACCACACCAGCACTACCAGAGCCAACCCAATAGGTTCCTCACTCAGCAATGGAGTGCTGTTGCCAGCGTGTGAACTGTGAAATTCCTCCCTCCACACCAGTGTTTCTGCATTAAGTGCGTGGTTGCCAGATCTGCGTGATATCCCCCATTTTGGCCAAAGGTATTCTCGGGCCGAAGCCATCTGCCACCTAAACTGTAATTTAATTGCGCTTAACTTTTTTATGAAGCACACGTTTAATAGAGAAAGCTTATTAATTCAGGGTGATATTTAATTTCATACCAGTCGCGTTTTTGCTGGTGCTTGATTCGCTATGCATCCCATAGACACTCTCTCGACACACACACACACACACACACACACACACACACACACACACACACACACACACACACACACACACACACACACACACACACACACACACATATACACACACACACACACACTATCATATAGAGGCTTAGAAGCCAGCAGAGATGAGACATGGAGAACTGGTATGAGCTGGTTTTGAAGTTTGTCTATGGCAGGGATGTTTCTCTGGGTCTGTGTTTTACTGTGTGTGTCTCCAGTCCTTGAAGGCTGCTGTGTATTCTTGTTTTCATCCTAATTACTTTTTAATAACAGACTACTTTTTAATTTGACCTGGGCGACCAGGAGTGTGAAATCGTTTGCTTATTAATGAGACAAATCAATCTCGTCAGGATCATTAATTCCACTGTTTTGAATTCCGTTCCCTCCGTTCTGGCGCTCGTACAATCTGACGGGAGATGGCTAGAGGAGGAGGAGAAGGTGGTGGTGTGTGCCAGTGTTGTTGTTTAGCATCCTGCCAGCCGCTGACTGACTATGTGACTTTTAGCACATGATTAGACAGTGACTCAGGCAACACACACACAGGACAGAGAGAGAGGAAAAGGGAGGATGAGAGGAGGGGAAAAAAGAGGGGTAGCAGAGGGAGAGAGAGAAAGGAGGAGAGAGGAAGATAGAGGGGGAGAGAGGGAGAGGAGGGAGAGAGACGAGGGTAAAACAGCCTCCAGGAACTTAATGAGGTGTGCCCCGCTGAGTGGAGAAAGGGCTGTTAATCACACACACACTCTCTTTCTTACACACACTCTCACACATACACACACACACACACGCACATACACACACACACACTTTCTTGCTCTCGCACATACACACATACATGCACATACACACTCACACACACACCCACTCTGTTTCACATATAAACACACACTCTCTCACACCACATACACACACATACACCCTCACACTCTCACACACACATGCTCTTTCTCACACACACACACTCTCTCTTTCGCACGCACGCACACACACACTCTCTTTTTCACACACACACACACACACACACACACACACACACACACACACACACACACACACACACACACACACACACACACACACACACACACACTCTCTCGCTCTCACACATACACACATACATGCACTTACACACTCACACACACAACCACTCTGTTTCACATATACACACACACACACACACACACACACACACACACACACACACACACACACACACACACCCTCTCTCACACCACATACACACATATACACACTCACACACACACACACACAAACTCACCACTCTCATAAGCTCATTATGTAAAAGCCTGTGAAAGTTTGTCTCAGTATGTCTATCTGGGGCAGAAGGGCTTTTCATGCTGTGTTAGCGCGTCAGAATTACTCTGCACAGCACCTCTCTGACATGACCGACTCTGGTCTGCATCCAAAATGGCGCCCTATTCCCTGCATAGTGCACAACTTTTGACCCGAGCCCTATGGGTCCTGGTCAAAAGTAGTGCACTATGCAGGGAATAGGGAGCCGTTTGGAATGCAGCCTCTATCCAATACACAGTAGGGATGTGTTCTGTCTCTGATACCATAGTGTATTATAACAGAAGCATGTTTATTACAGCGAGAGTCGGATGTATGATGAACAGTTATGTAGACAGATGTCCGTTGTCTATTGAACACTATAAAAATTCTACAGAAAATATTTGATAGATTGAGGATGTGTGTCTGATGCTAATTACTGTATTATTACAGCCACAGTTTGGTTCTGAATTTATATATATGTTTTCTTGATTTCTAATACACTAGGAGGCAGGGTTGGGGTTAATTCAATTCAACCTGTGATTTGAAATTGTAATTTGTATTTAAATTGGACACACCACACCGAAAACATAATTTATATTCTATTTGAATGAAAGGAAGTTGAATTTCATTCAAATCTATTCAAAGAAATGTAACATGAAAAATGAAACATGAAAAGTAATTCCTTTGACACATGTTTACCCAAAGAAAATGTCAATTAATACTTAAGAAATACACATACTATTTTAAAAAATCAAATAGATTATCACTCATAGATGTATTTTATTATAACAATGTTTGTCATGAGATGTTAGGTTGTTCCCTTCCATTCTGGAGTGTTTGGTTTTATCTAATGCATTCTGGGAAATGTTTCTGACTAGTTTTTTTTATAACATGTTAGTGAAGTATGAATGATTTATAGACAACCTGCAAAATTCTTAGAATATTTAAGTCATATGATACCATACAATTAACATTGTATAGTGTTGTGTTCACATATATAATATCCATTTGAATAGCCAAAATCCATTTGGAATTCATTGAATAAAACGTATTTTTCCTTTAATTCCAATTCCATTCAAATTCTGCTTCCTGTGGGGTGTGGTCAATTCAAATTCAATTCAAATTAGCAAACAAGGCATTTGTGGTAAGTACCTGGGGGCTGCCATCTTTATGCACCTCCCTTATTCAGAATTGCTAGCAGGATGAACAGGTGTTCATGTCTGGTACTTCGAGAACCAAGTCAAATATATTATTAAGGCAAGTTGGATGGCTGATCGCTAAAGCCCTCTCCCAAGTAACCAAAAGAACACATTTGTTCTAACCCCAGACAAACTCACCTGATTCAACTCCTTGCGGGCTTGATGACTAGTTGAACATTTGAATCAGGTGTGCTTGTCCTGGGCTACAACAACAATGTGTGCTGTTGGGGGTACTCGAGAAGTTGGGGGAACACTGATCTAATGTATGCAGATGTTCCGTGTCTGTTCTGTGCATACTAGCGTTCAGTGTCTGTTCTGTGTATGCCATGTCTAGTACACTGTGAAGATTGAACACGTGTTCATGACACTTACAAAACCATGCATTACGGCTGAGGTTGGATGTTTGATATCTCTTCAGATGTGTACATTGCGTACCATTATAGAAATTCTCCAACTGAGCCATCACAATCGTACGTCTGTAACATGTAGACTTCACCACTGATCTCTCCTACACATATATCTTTTTTAATTCATTATCTTTGTGTTATCTCAGGTTTTATTCTTCTGTTTTATTTAAAGTAATCATGTATAAAAAAAAGTTGATAAATTAACATTTATTATTCCCCCCCCCCCCAGATCCTGGTGCACGTGGGCTTCCTGACAGAGGAGTCAGGGGACGTGTTCAGCCCCAAGGTCCTGAAGGGAGGTCCCCTGGGGGAGATGGTCCAGTGGGCCGACATCCTCACAGCCCTCCATGTTCTGGGACACAACCTCAAGATCTCCATGTCTGTTAAGGAACTGCAGGGGTGAGTCCGCATGTTATAATGTTCCAATGATGTTCATGGGAAACTGTGTTTTCGCTGTGTCTTGATTGGATCATCTTTTGATTGATTGATTGAATTTGTTTGGGTGTTTTAGTATGTGGTGGAATGGAAGCGTTTTCATTGATCTGACCACGGCCATTTTGTGCCATCTTGTTTCGTCAGCTATTGGCCAATAGACACAGCATGGCTATTAGCGTGTGCTTTTATCCAAAGCGACTTACAGACCCTCCAAGGTGATGGCGTTTAAAAGCGCGTTGTGATCAATGGACAGACGGTGCTCGTTTGTATTTGATTGCTGTCCATTTCATCACTTTGACTCATCGCTCATGTTGATCCACAGAATTACAATGGAAACACTTGCAGTGTCTCCAGAAGGTCTACAAGCCCTTGAACCTTCCCATTTTGCTGCCTTAAGATTTGATCTAAAAATGTATTCAAATAGTTTTTCCGCAGTGAAAGAAAGTTCTAGAAAATTGTCCAACTAAAACAAAAACTGAAATACATAATTGGATAAGTCTCTACCCAATTGAGTTAATACTTGTTGGAAGCACCTTTTGGCAGCCATTGCAGTTGTGAATCATTTTCATTAAGGATCTACCATCTTTGCTCAACTCGTAGGGCAACATATATGCATTGTTTTTGTCAGAACTGCTCAGGCTCAGCAAATTTGTTTGAGGATCATTGATGGACAGTGATATTTCAAGTCAGGATATTTAAGACAGGACTGAGACTAGACCACTCAGGAACACTCAACAGCTCTTGTCTCACAGAAAAATACAACCCCATCCCAGGGTTAGGTTATCAGAAGACTGAGGTGAGATTTCCTCAAACTTCTTTACCTGGGCTTTGCTCCTTTCATATTTCTCTTGATCCTAACAAACTCCCCAGTCCCGGGCTGAAAAGTTTTCTGTAACTTTCTTTCACTTTGAAAACGTGGAGTAGGTCGTGTAGATGTGTAGGTTAAAAATGATAGCTCCTTTCATATTTCTCTTGATCCTAACAAACTCCCCAGTTCCGGTCAGAAAAGTTTTCTGTAACTTTCTTTCACTTTGAAAACGTGGAGTAGGTCGTGTAGATGTGTAGGTTTAAAATGATAATTGAATCACTTTTTAGATCACATTTTAACGCAGTAAAATTTTGTTGTAGACTTTCTATATGTATTTTAGATAGGATTTTAGATAAGGACCAATTGTCAGGTAGAGAGCAAGTGATATTATCCCTGGGCCACTGTTCCCCTTAAACAGTTCATATATTTTTAACCACATCAATATACAGTTGAAGTCGGAAGTTTACATACATTTAGGTTGGAGTCATTAAAACTCGTTTTTCAACCACTCCACAAATGTATTGTTAACAAACTATAGTTTTGGCAAGTCGGTTAGGACATCTACTTTGTGCATAACACAAGTCATTTTTCCAACAATTGTTTACAGACAGATTATTTCATGTATAATTCACTGTATTACAATTCCAGTTCGTCAGAAGTTTACATACACTAAGTTGACTGTGCCTTTAAACAGCTTGGAACATTCCAGAAATTATGTCATGGCTTTAGAAGCTTCTGATAGGCTAATGGACATCCTTTGAGTCAATTGTAGTAGATGTATTTCAAGTCATACCTTCAATCTCAGTGCCTCTTTGCTTGACATCATGGGAAAATCAAAAGAAATCAGCCAAGAACTCAAAAAAATTATTGTAGACCTCCATTATTGTAGACCTCTGGTTCATCCTTGGAAGCAATTTCCAAATGCCTGAAGGCACCACGTTCATCTGTACAAACAGTAGTACTCAAGTATTAACACCATGGGACCACGGACCGTCATACCACTCAGGAAGGAAAAGTGCAAATCAATCCCAGAGCAACAGCAGAGGACCTTG
Organism: Oncorhynchus kisutch; assembly: GCF_002021735.2. Taxonomy (NCBI): domain Eukaryota; kingdom Metazoa; phylum Chordata; class Actinopteri; order Salmoniformes; family Salmonidae; genus Oncorhynchus; species Oncorhynchus kisutch. The sequence continues at coordinate 42,245,799 of NC_034193.2, forward strand.
TGAAGATGCTGGAGGAAACAGGTACAAAAGTATTTATATCCACAGTAAAACGAGTCCAATATCGACATAACCTGAAAGGCCGCTCAGCAAGGAAAAAGCCACTGCTCCAAAACTGCCATAAAAAAGCCAGACTACGGTTTGCAACGGCACATGGGGACAAAGATCGTACTATTTGGAGAAATGTCCTCTGGTCTGATGAAACAAAAATAGAACTGTTTGGCCATAATGACCATTGTTATGTTTGGAGGTAAAGGGGGAGGCTTGCAAGCCGAAGATCACCATCCCAACCATGAAGCACGGGGGTGGCAGCATCATGTTGTGGGAGTGCTTTTCTGCAGGAGGGACTGGTGCACTTCACAAAATAGATGGCATCATGAGGCAGGAAATTATGTGGATATATCGAAACAACATCTCAAGACATCAGTTAAAGCTTTGTCGAAAATGGGTCTTCCAAATGTACATTGACCCCAAGCATACTTCCAAAGTTGTGGCAAAATGGCTTAAGGACAACAAAGTCAAGGTATTGGAGTGACCATCACAAAGCCCTGACCTCAACCCCATAGAACATTTGTGGGCAGAACTGAAAAAGCATGTACGAGCAAGGAGGCCTACAAACCTGACTCAGTTAAACCAGCTCTGTCAGGAGGAATGGACCAAAATCCACCCAACTTATTGTGGGAAGCTTGTGGAAGGCTACCCAAAACATTTGACCCAAGTTAAGCAATTTAAAGGAAATACTCTCAATTAGTATTTGGTAGCATGTGAACTTCTGACCCACTGGGAATGTGATGACAGAAATAAAAGCTGAAATAAATCATTCTCTACTATTATTCTGACATTTCATATTCTTAAAGTAAAGTGGTCATCCTAACTGACCTAAAACAGGGAGTTTTTACTAGGATTAAATGTCAGGAATTGTGAAAAACTGAATTTAAATGTATTTGGCTAAGATGTATTTAAACTTCCGACTTCAACTGTACCTGCTCTACCATCCTAGTTAACCCAATACATCAGCCCATCAGAGCCTCAGACCTGGGCTGTGTCCCAATCGGCAAGGATGCTGCCTTTTGAGGCAGCTTTCTAGGCAAGATGTCAAAATTGGTATGTCCCAATCCCAAGGTACCTTCAAATGCTGCTTTCTAAGGTGCTTTCATTGGGCGATTTTAAAGGCAGCATCCCATGTGTCCATCGCTGGGGAGGTTATCCCATAACCCCTTTCGGCGCACCTAAAATTAAATTAAATTAATGGTGGACACAAGTCCGGCTTGGGAGAAGATGTTCCAGAAGAATAAGGAATAACTTTGCGAAATGTAAATAAAACGTTTATTTATTCCCAATATTATGTTCAACAAATGACTTTCATATGAATTTTCAATTCAAATGTTGAGTAACTGTTGTTCATCAGCCCGTTGCCAAGCTAGCTAGCTACAGTGCCTTGCGAAAGTATTCGGCCCCCTTGAACTTTGCGACCTTTTGCCACATTTCAGGCTTCAAACATAAAGATATAAAACTGTATTTTTTTGTGAAGAATCAACAACAAGTGGGACACAATCATGAAGTGGAACGACATTTATTGGATATTTCAAACTTTTTTAACAAATCAAAAACTGAAAGATTGGGCATGCAAAAAGAACCTACCGCAGGATAGTTATTCTGGTCGATGTCAACTTAACTCGTGGACAGGTACTGTTACTTGTTTACTCCTTATTGGTGTCAGATATTTCCATTTTGGGATGGTTGATCACTGGATTGCTAGCAAACGTCTCACGCTCAGTGGAATGCAAATTCGTTGTCACATGATGCTGCCTTCCAATTCCCGTCCAGATTGGCAGTTACAGAACCTACTGGGAAAGTGCTACCTACTAAGTTAGTTGCCTTTTGGAGTCAGGTAGGCAGCAGGCAGCTACCTTTGGATTGGGACACAGCCCCGCAGTCTTCTTATTGAGTTATTTAGTGACCCCATCGATCGTCATCGACCTCGTCTCCGGTCAATGGCGCAATGTTGTGTCTCTTTCCGCTTCCCCTCATCCAGTTAGCACCTCTTCATATATCCCCTTTTTGTGCTGACGGATACAGTAGTCGCCGTCACCGTGCGGTCTCCGGGTGGACCAGACATAAATCTGTCTCATTGGTTAAGACACTCCGGGGGCCGGTGTCCAGTGTTTGCCTACTAAAAGCAGGGCTAAAGACTGTAAATCACAAGAGATAGTCAAACGCCGCCAGCCAGGGTTAGTCATATGGAGATGGATTGGGTAGTGTGGTTGGCCGCCAAACCTGTGTTGGGGATTATGAATTGAGTTGTCTTGGAGTCATTTTTTTTCAGCTTCTTTGATATAAGGAGATGTTTGGAGCTGAGTCACGGTTTGTTGGCTGAGCCAATTCCACTGTTTTGTGAGCTTCTGACTAAGTGAAGTGTCCCACTCTATCCCACTCTCTGTCTTGTCTCTTTCTCTACTTCTCCTTTCCAAACCTTCCCTTTGTTTCTCTCTCTACCTCCTTGTATATCCTCCCCTTTTCCGTCTGTCTCTTTTGTTCTCTCTTTCACATATTGTCTTCTCTCTGTCTGTTTTACACCTCTGTCTCTCTTTCTCTCTCTGTCTTTCTCTCCGTCTCTATCTTTCGTGACACTCTCCACCTCTCTCGCTTCAAGTGCTATCGGACAAGGTTGTTTGCTGTAACCCAGGTCACCGTTGTTGACTCGAAACTCTGCAGCTACCCCCTATTTCCCATGACCCCCTGCTTTCAACAGGACAAAGAACATTGGCCTTTTGGATTCGACAGATGTGATATTACAAGCAATTTAGCTGTCAGCGGAGGAAGCGCAATTATTTTTGTTATTCCCCCTCTATCGGTCTGTCTTTAGATTTGGCTTTGATTAACAGAAATTGTTCTATCGATCATTTTTTTGGTTAACACATCACTGGACAAAAGAATTGGGACATACAGGAGGTTGATATTACGAAGAAGAAGAAAATGACGCTCACACGATGTCGGCACAAGAGAGCGTGAAGGGTCGTCATTTATTAATATGGGTTCATTTAACGGTGTTGTTTCCCCCTTTACACATTTTCTGTGGCTCTCTCTCTGCCTAAGTGGGTACACAGACAAGCCACTTAAAGATGGCAGACTTTCTGTTTGAAGAGTAAGTATAGATTTTTGTTGGCAGCCAAGTGCGACACGACGTCATGAAAAATGTTTTGTTTCGCCGCCAAGTCACAAACATCCCAAGGCTTTTCTTTGTTTATTTATTTTTATTTTATCTCAGAAGAAAACCAAAGCCCAGTTATCGTAGAAGCTCGTCTGAAATGTTGGTTTCGCTCGTATCTCTCTGTTTTTCTGCTGACAAATTGCAGTCAGCGCTTTTGTCAGTAATCAAACGTGGCAGGGAAAACAACGAGGCAGACGGAGTACTCGCTAAATAATTCGCCTTTCAGATACAGATTTAACAGATTTGATTCTATTACATTGAGCGCATCATCTGGTTTTGAAATCAGCTCAGTTCAACAATGTACACTATATAGGACAACAGCCCACATAAAGAAAGCTTGAAGGTTTGCCAGATCCCCACGGCTCCTGTCTGCCAATGAGGTCGACGGACGGATTCTATTAGGATTGATAGATGAATGAGTGGACAGCTCTCAACAGCTCTTGTCTCACAGAAAAATACAACCCCATCCCAGGGTTAGGTTATCAGAAGACTGAGGTGAGATTTCCTCAAACTTCTTTACCTGGGCTTTGCTCCTTTCATATTTCTCTTGATCCTAACAAACTCCCCAGTCCCGGGCTGAAAAGTTTTCTGTAACTTTCTTTCACTTTGAAAACGTGGAGTAGGTCGTGTAGATGTGTAGGTTAAAAATGATAGCTCCTTTCATATTTCTCTTGATCCTAACAAACTCCCCAGTTCCGGTCAGAAAAGTTTTCTGTAACTTTCTTTCACTTTGAAAACGTGGAGTAGGTCGTGTAGATGTGTAGGTTTAAAATGATAATTGAATCACTTTTTAGATCACATTTTAACGCAGTAAAATTTTGTTGTAGACTTTCTATATGTATTTTAGATAGGATTTTAGATAAGGACCAATTGTCAGGTAGAGAGCAAGTGATATTATCCCTGGGCCACTGTTCCCCTTAAACAGTTCATATATTTTTAACCACATCAATATACAGTTGAAGTCGGAAGTTTACATACATTTAGGTTGGAGTCATTAAAACTCGTTTTTCAACCACTCCACAAATGTATTGTTAACAAACTATAGTTTTGGCAAGTCGGTTAGGACATCTACTTTGTGCATAACACAAGTCATTTTTCCAACAATTGTTTACAGACAGATTATTTCATGTATAATTCACTGTATTACAATTCCAGTTCGTCAGAAGTTTACATACACTAAGTTGACTGTGCCTTTAAACAGCTTGGAACATTCCAGAAATTATGTCATGGCTTTAGAAGCTTCTGATAGGCTAATGGACATCCTTTGAGTCAATTGTAGTAGATGTATTTCAAGTCATACCTTCAATCTCAGTGCCTCTTTGCTTGACATCATGGGAAAATCAAAAGAAATCAGCCAAGAACTCAAAAAAATTATTGTAGACCTCCATTATTGTAGACCTCTGGTTCATCCTTGGAAGCAATTTCCAAATGCCTGAAGGCACCACGTTCATCTGTACAAACAGTAGTACTCAAGTATTAACACCATGGGACCACGGACCGTCATACCACTCAGGAAGGAAAAGTGCAAATCAATCCCAGAGCAACAGCAGAGGACCTTGTGAAGATGCTGGAGGAAACAGGTACAAAAGTATTTATATCCACAGTAAAACGAGTCCAATATCGACATAACCTGAAAGGCCGCTCAGCAAGGAAAAAGCCACTGCTCCAAAACTGCCATAAAAAAGCCAGACTACGGTTTGCAACGGCACATGGGGACAAAGATCGTACTATTTGGAGAAATGTCCTCTGGTCTGATGAAACAAAAATAGAACTGTTTGGCCATAATGACCATTGTTATGTTTGGAGGTAAAGGGGGAGGCTTGCAAGCCGAAGATCACCATCCCAACCATGAAGCACGGGGGTGGCAGCATCATGTTGTGGGAGTGCTTTTCTGCAGGAGGGACTGGTGCACTTCACAAAATAGATGGCATCATGAGGCAGGAAATTATGTGGATATATCGAAACAACATCTCAAGACATCAGTTAAAGCTTTGTCGAAAATGGGTCTTCCAAATGTACATTGACCCCAAGCATACTTCCAAAGTTGTGGCAAAATGGCTTAAGGACAACAAAGTCAAGGTATTGGAGTGACCATCACAAAGCCCTGACCTCAACCCCATAGAACATTTGTGGGCAGAACTGAAAAAGCATGTACGAGCAAGGAGGCCTACAAACCTGACTCAGTTAAACCAGCTCTGTCAGGAGGAATGGACCAAAATCCACCCAACTTATTGTGGGAAGCTTGTGGAAGGCTACCCAAAACATTTGACCCAAGTTAAGCAATTTAAAGGAAATACTCTCAATTAGTATTTGGTAGCATGTGAACTTCTGACCCACTGGGAATGTGATGACAGAAATAAAAGCTGAAATAAATCATTCTCTACTATTATTCTGACATTTCATATTCTTAAAGTAAAGTGGTCATCCTAACTGACCTAAAACAGGGAGTTTTTACTAGGATTAAATGTCAGGAATTGTGAAAAACTGAATTTAAATGTATTTGGCTAAGATGTATTTAAACTTCCGACTTCAACTGTACCTGCTCTACCATCCTAGTTAACCCAATACATCAGCCCATCAGAGCCTCAGACCTGGGCTGTGTCCCAATCGGCAAGGATGCTGCCTTTTGAGGCAGCTTTCTAGGCAAGATGTCAAAATTGGTATGTCCCAATCCCAAGGTACCTTCAAATGCTGCTTTCTAAGGTGCTTTCATTGGGCGATTTTAAAGGCAGCATCCCATGTGTCCATCGCTGGGGAGGTTATCCCATAACCCCTTTCGGCGCACCTAAAATTAAATTAAATTAATGGTGGACACAAGTCCGGCTTGGGAGAAGATGTTCCAGAAGAATAAGGAATAACTTTGCGAAATGTAAATAAAACGTTTATTTATTCCCAATATTATGTTCAACAAATGACTTTCATATGAATTTTCAATTCAAATGTTGAGTAACTGTTGTTCATCAGCCCGTTGCCAAGCTAGCTAGCTACAGTGCCTTGCGAAAGTATTCGGCCCCCTTGAACTTTGCGACCTTTTGCCACATTTCAGGCTTCAAACATAAAGATATAAAACTGTATTTTTTTGTGAAGAATCAACAACAAGTGGGACACAATCATGAAGTGGAACGACATTTATTGGATATTTCAAACTTTTTTAACAAATCAAAAACTGAAAGATTGGGCATGCAAAAAGAACCTACCGCAGGATAGTTATTCTGGTCGATGTCAACTTAACTCGTGGACAGGTACTGTTACTTGTTTACTCCTTATTGGTGTCAGATATTTCCATTTTGGGATGGTTGATCACTGGATTGCTAGCAAACGTCTCACGCTCAGTGGAATGCAAATTCGTTGTCACATGATGCTGCCTTCCAATTCCCGTCCAGATTGGCAGTTACAGAACCTACTGGGAAAGTGCTACCTACTAAGTTAGTTGCCTTTTGGAGTCAGGTAGGCAGCAGGCAGCTACCTTTGGATTGGGACACAGCCCCGCAGTCTTCTTATTGAGTTATTTAGTGACCCCATCGATCGTCATCGACCTCGTCTCCGGTCAATGGCGCAATGTTGTGTCTCTTTCCGCTTCCCCTCATCCAGTTAGCACCTCTTCATATATCCCCTTTTTGTGCTGACGGATACAGTAGTCGCCGTCACCGTGCGGTCTCCGGGTGGACCAGACATAAATCTGTCTCATTGGTTAAGACACTCCGGGGGCCGGTGTCCAGTGTTTGCCTACTAAAAGCAGGGCTAAAGACTGTAAATCACAAGAGATAGTCAAACGCCGCCAGCCAGGGTTAGTCATATGGAGATGGATTGGGTAGTGTGGTTGGCCGCCAAACCTGTGTTGGGGATTATGAATTGAGTTGTCTTGGAGTCATTTTTTTTCAGCTTCTTTGATATAAGGAGATGTTTGGAGCTGAGTCACGGTTTGTTGGCTGAGCCAATTCCACTGTTTTGTGAGCTTCTGACTAAGTGAAGTGTCCCACTCTATCCCACTCTCTGTCTTGTCTCTTTCTCTACTTCTCCTTTCCAAACCTTCCCTTTGTTTCTCTCTCTACCTCCTTGTATATCCTCCCCTTTTCCGTCTGTCTCTTTTGTTCTCTCTTTCACATATTGTCTTCTCTCTGTCTGTTTTACACCTCTGTCTCTCTTTCTCTCTCTGTCTTTCTCTCCGTCTCTATCTTTCGTGACACTCTCCACCTCTCTCGCTTCAAGTGCTATCGGACAAGGTTGTTTGCTGTAACCCAGGTCACCGTTGTTGACTCGAAACTCTGCAGCTACCCCCTATTTCCCATGACCCCCTGCTTTCAACAGGACAAAGAACATTGGCCTTTTGGATTCGACAGATGTGATATTACAAGCAATTTAGCTGTCAGCGGAGGAAGCGCAATTATTTTTGTTATTCCCCCTCTATCGGTCTGTCTTTAGATTTGGCTTTGATTAACAGAAATTGTTCTATCGATCATTTTTTTGGTTAACACATCACTGGACAAAAGAATTGGGACATACAGGAGGTTGATATTACGAAGAAGAAGAAAATGACGCTCACACGATGTCGGCACAAGAGAGCGTGAAGGGTCGTCATTTATTAATATGGGTTCATTTAACGGTGTTGTTTCCCCCTTTACACATTTTCTGTGGCTCTCTCTCTGCCTAAGTGGGTACACAGACAAGCCACTTAAAGATGGCAGACTTTCTGTTTGAAGAGTAAGTATAGATTTTTGTTGGCAGCCAAGTGCGACACGACGTCATGAAAAATGTTTTGTTTCGCCGCCAAGTCACAAACATCCCAAGGCTTTTCTTTGTTTATTTATTTTTATTTTATCTCAGAAGAAAACCAAAGCCCAGTTATCGTAGAAGCTCGTCTGAAATGTTGGTTTCGCTCGTATCTCTCTGTTTTTCTGCTGACAAATTGCAGTCAGCGCTTTTGTCAGTAATCAAACGTGGCAGGGAAAACAACGAGGCAGACGGAGTACTCGCTAAATAATTCGCCTTTCAGATACAGATTTAACAGATTTGATTCTATTACATTGAGCGCATCATCTGGTTTTGAAATCAGCTCAGTTCAACAATGTACACTATATAGGACAACAGCCCACATAAAGAAAGCTTGAAGGTTTGCCAGATCCCCACGGCTCCTGTCTGCCAATGAGGTCGACGGACGGATTCTATTAGGATTGATAGATGAATGAGTGGAAGGGAGAGCCTATAGGGAGGAGAGGGAGAGGTACTCTAGCAATGATTCAGCAACAGTGGGTGTGTGTGGGTTTTGATTGTGTTTACTGTGAACAAAGAAACCTCACATAATCCATTGTATTGTTACAGCTATGAATGTGGAATCACATCAGGGTCCAGTCTTCTACTAATATCCATTAGTCTGGTTGTGGTAGCTACTGTACACGTGCACACACACACACACACACACACACACACACACACACACACACACACACACACACACACACACACACACACATTGAATACAGCCCATGCCTGTGTATTCTGCTGAGTCTGCATTCTTCTCTATGGGCCTATAACAAAATTGCATGATGGAGATGATGGCTAATTTACAGACAATTAGATAGACCACAGCCCAGGTGTATTACAACAACACTTGTCAAAGACTCCAGCCACCCAAGTCATAGACTGTCCTCTCTGCTACCGCACGGCAAGTTTGGAACCACTAAATAGCTACCCGGTCTATCTGCATTTGACCCCTTTTTTGCACCAACTCTTTTGACCCATCACATACACTGCTGCCACTGCTTATTATCTGTCCTGTTGCTTAGTCAATGTACCTCTACCTATATGTACACATCTACCTCAATTACCTCGTACCCCTGCACATCGACTCTGTACTGTTACCCCGTGTGTATAGCCAAGTTATCATCACTTATCATCACTCATTGTGTATTTATTCCTTGTGTTATTCTTTTTATATTTTTCTCTCTGCATCGTTGGGAAGTAAGTAAGTGTTTCACTGTTAGCCTGTTAATAACCTCTTATTTTATTACCAGCACTTCTGGAGAGGACTGCTATCCATCATATACACCTTATTTACATATATACAATCCGCTTCAAATGTGTGGATTCGGCTATTTCAGACATACCTGTTGCTGACAGGTGTTTAAAATCGAGCACGCAGCCATGCAATCTCCATAGACAAACATTGGCAGTAGAACGGCCTTACTGAAGAGCTCAGTGACTTTCAACAAAGCATATGATGCCACCTTTCCAAAAAGTCAGTTCGGCACATTTCTGCCCTGCTAGAGCTGGCCTGGTCAACTATAAGTGCTGATATTGTGAAGTGGAAACGTCTCGGAGCAACAATGGCTCAGCCGTGAAGTGGTAGGCCACACAAGCTCACAGAACAGGACCGTCGAGTGCTGACCGTTGAGTGCTGAACAATTGTCTGTCTTCGGTTGCAACACTGACTACTGAGTTCCAAACTTCCTCTGGAAGCAACGTCAGCACAACAACTGTTCATCTGGAGCTTCATGAAATGGTTTCCATGGCCGATCAGCCGCACACAAGCCTAAAATCACAATTTGCAATGCCAAGCATCTGGTGGAGTGGTGTGAAGCTCCAGCCATTGGACTCTGGAGCAGTGGAAATGCGTTCTCTGGAGTGATGAATCATGCTTCACTATCTGGCAGTCCGACAGACTCATCTGGGTTTGGCGGATGCCAGGAAAACGCTACCTGGCCCAATGGTTGTGCCAATTGTACATTTTGGTGGAGGAGGAATAATGGTCTGGGGCTGTTTTTCATGGTTCGGACTAGACCCGGGAAAATCTTAAAGCTACAGCATACAATGACATTCTAGACAATTCTGTACTTCCAACATTGTGGCAACTGTTCGGGGAAGGCCCTTCCTGTTTCAGCACGACAATGCCCCTGTGCACAAAGCGAGGTCCATACAGAAATGGTTTGCTGAGATTGGTGTGGAAGACAATGACTGGCCTGCACAGAGCCTTGACCTCAACCCCATCTAACACCTTTGGGATGAATTGAAACGCCGACTGCGAGCCAGACAACACTGCATCATAACCCCTCTCTAAACAAAATCTCATATTAGACAGTTAAGACATAGTTGTGTCTCCATGGTAGCCCACATAAATACTGTATATATATTACATGGTTGTTGATGCATATATATTTTGTTTTCTAACTCAAGTGTTTTGTAACTCAGTGTTTTGTAACTCAGTGTTTTGTAACTCAGTGTTTTGTAACTCAGTGTTTTGTAACTCAGTGTTTTGTAACTCATACTGCATGTGGTTCAATCTGTGAAAAGAAGGCGTTATACAGTTTACATACACCTTAGCCAAATACATTGAAACTCAGTTTTTCACAAATCCTGGCATTTAATCCTGGTAAAAATTCCCGGGCTTAGTTCAGTTAGGATCACCACTTTATTTTAAGAATATGAAATGTCAGAATAATAGTAGAGAGTGATTTATTTCAGCTTTTATTCATTTCATCTCATTCCCAGTGGGTCGGAAGTTTACATACACTCAATTAGTATTTGGTAACATTGGCTTTCAATTGTTTCACCTGGGTCAAACGTTTCGGGTAGCCTTCCACAAGCTTCCCACAATACGTTGGGTGAATTTTGGCCCATTCATCCTGACAGAGCTGGTGTAACTGAGTCAGGTTTGTAGGCCTCCTTGCTCGCACACACATTCTCAGCTCTGCCCACAAATGTTCTATGGGGTTGAGGTCAGGGCTTTGTGATGGCCACTCCAATACCTTGACTTTGTTGTCCTTAAGCCATTTTGCCACAACTTTTGAAGTATGCTTGGGGTCATTGTCAATTTGGAAGACCCATTTGTGACTAAGCTTTAACTGATGTCTTGAGATGTTGCTTCAATATATCCACATAATTTTCCTTCCTCATGACGCCATCTATTTTGTGAAGTGGACCAGTCCTTCCTGCAGCAAAGCACCCCCACAACATGATGCTGCCACCCCCGTGCTTCACTGTTCTTCCTCCAAACATAACGATGGTCGTTATGGCCAAACAGTTATATTTTTCCTTCATCAGACCAGAGGTATTGGAGCAGTGGCTTCTTCCTTGCTGAGCGGCCTTGACGATATAGGACTCGTTATACTGTAGTCCGTCTTACGGGGTCCAGACGCAATACTTTTGTACCTGTTTCCTCCAGCATCTTCACAAGGTCCTTTCCTGTTGTTCTGGGATTGATTTGCACTTTTCGCACCAAAGCACGTTCATCTCTAGGAGACAGAGCGGTATGACAGCTCTGTGGTCCCATGGTGTTTATACTTGCATACTATTGTTTGTACAGATGAACGTGGTACCTTCATGTGTTTGGAAATTGCTCCCAAGGATGAACCAGACTTGTGGAGGTCTACAATTCTTTTTCTGAGGTCTTTGCAGTTTTAAAAAAATGTTCCCATGATGTCAAGCAAAGAGCCACTGAGTTTGAAGGTAGGCCTTGAAATAAATCCACAGGTACACCTCCAATTGACTCAAATGATGTCAATTAGCCGGAAGCTTCTAACGCCATGACATAATTTTCTGGAATATTCCGAGCTGTTTAAATGCACAGTCAACCCACTGGAATTGTGATACAGTGAATTATAAGTGAAATAATCTGTCTGTAAACAATTGTTGGAAAAACGGCTTGTGTCATGCACAAAGTAGACGTCCTAACCGACTTGCCAAAACTATAGTTTGTTAACAAGAAATTTGTGGAGTGGTTGAAAAACAAGTTTTAATGACTCCAACGTAAGTGTATGTAAACCTCCGACTTCAACTGTAGGTCCCTTTGGGCAGCTGTTGGTCATGAAAAGAGAGGAAGTACAGAAGAGCGTGAGGCTCTCATTTTCTACCTCCTTTATTCACAATCAGATTGGAGGAAGGACCTCCCTCTTCTCATCCACTGGGTCTGTTCGTTCACTTTCCAGTACTATATTAAGTAGAACATTATTCAGGGAAATATTGTGCCCCTGTTCTTCATGTTGCCTGTCTACCCTCTCTATTTCTCTCTAATCTCCTGTATAAATCAGCAGTAGTTTAAGACGCGTTGCAGATGCTCGATATTCCCTCAGATCATTTGGGAGACGTTTGATTTCCCTGGTAAAACCTTGTGAACTTACATCACTTATACAATCAACTCCTGACATTCAAGACCGATGTGAGCTTGCACTTATCTGGGTTGACAGTATTGGCTGAAGGCTTACTGTAACAAAGGCATTAGCTCAGTGGCTCCGGAGAGAGTTGTTAGACAGAGACTGTCCAATGAAGGAAGGCAGTCAGGTAAAAGAGAGAGAAAGCCTAGTGAGCCGTAAGGGAGGACGCTAGAGAAGCTGGGAGAGTGGAGCGAGAAAGAGAGAAAGGAAAATTCAGAGAGATTCAGTGGGGGAGGGAGATAGACAAATCCGCTGTCACTCAGTCTAAGGCATTTCATGCCCTGTTAAACCTCTCTCTCTCCCTCTCTCTCTCTTTCTCTCTTGGTCAGTGTGGTTTGGTGGTCAGCCCAATTATATGCACCTCTATCACCACCACCCGGTGGTCTACCATCTCCATGGAGAAAGATACAGGTCACCAGATAGGTCACAGGGGACTCACATTCTGCAATGGGGAGTGATGGCATCAGGTGCATTGAGGGTTAGATAATGCTGGTGTTCTGATGTTCTGATCCTCGTTTTGTCACATTAGTCTGACCAGACGTTGACAATTCCCACAAACCCCATTCCTCTAACGACGACCAAGATGGCTGTGAAGTGCTGTATATGTTTACGATCATTGGTGCCTTTTAGCTCTGCCTCTGCCTATAGGGTCTAGGCTCTGGGCTGTGTGTATCTGAGGGGGTGGTGGCGGTAGCTGACCCGGGGGCTGGATGAAGCCCTGTTAATCTGATACGTACACTTCCATTGCTCACACCCCTCTGTTGTCTAGATGTCCTCTCCTCTATCCCGCCATTCTCCTCTCCTCTCCTCCCCTGGGCCCGTCTCAGTGTAATCCATTTAGCTGTGTCGTCTTTCACAGCGCGGGGTCCGGACGCAACCGGGCAGCCCGCAGACCATTAATCTCTCTCTCTCTCACACACACACACACACACACACACACACACACACACACACACACACACACACACACACACACACACACACACACAACGCATACACTTGCACTATGTACGCACGGACACACACGCCATGATTGGAATTAGGCTCCCCACTCTCTCTCTAGTTTATCTTTCTCAGTCTTGTTTTTCCTCTCCAGCGAGGTTGTCCTCCCATCGTCATAGCCACGTCCCAGGTACACACTCATGCATGTGTCACACACTCCAAAAACACGTGTGCCCAAACATAAATGGCACAAATGGGTGCAGCGACGGACCCACAGACTGTAACACTGCAACGTATGTTCACTACCGTCCCTAATTCCTTCCCCTACTAGCCCAGCCTCATCTCCCATCTCTAAATAGGACTGAGAACATGTCTAGGGTGAAAACATCTCAATTTCTTCCTAAGAAAATCTCAGTATTAGAAAACATTGCTTTCGGTACTTCCTTGTTAATATTTCTTCTTTTTTTTCAAAAAATGTTACCAATTGTTAGTAGCTACTATCAACTCCCATACGGGCTCGTGAGAGACGAAGGTTGAAAGACATGCATCCTCCGATACACAACCCAACCAAGCCGCACTGCTTCTTAACACAGCGCACATCCAACCCGGAAGCCAGCCGCACCAATGTGATGGAGGAAACACCGTGCACCTGGCAACCTTGGCTCGCGTGCACTGCGCCCAGCCCGCCACAGGAGTTGCTGGTGCGTGATGAGACTAGGATATCCCTACCAGCCAACCCCTCCCTAACCCGGCAAACGACGCACAATGCCAATTGTGCGTCGCGGACGGTTACAACAGAGCCTGGGCGAGAACCCAGAGTCTCTGGTGGCACAGCTGGCACTGCAGGAAAGGCCCCCTTAACCACTGCACCACCCGGGAGGTACATGTTAATATTTCAAGGCAGAGGACACGTTTAGAGAAAAAGTAGGAGGAAAACTCAACAGCCATGGGCTGTTTACCCAGTCTCTTTCTACAGTAAATAACTTTCTTTCTCACCATTTTAAGGACCATGGTCTTACTTTTAAGTATTTGGGGATTTAAAGTAAATAAAGCTAGCCATTTTGTTCACTCAATGTGTCTTCGTTAATCTGGTGTCATCGCTCTTTCTTTTGCTCACTCGCTCCCTCCCTTTCTCTCAGTCTCTCTGATTTTCTTTAGCTGTTTCACTCTTCCACACTTTCGATTGCTTTCTCCATCCTCCATTCATTAACGTGTTCCCTACAGACCCTGGTTCACCTCCTCTCTAATTCGACGCCTCACTGTGAACATTGCTGTTACATACAGTGCATTCGGAAAGTATTCAGACCCCTTGACTTTTTCCACATTTTGTTACGTTACAGCTTTATTCTGAAATGACTGAAAAACAAATGTTCTGCATCAATTTACACACAATACCCCATGATGACAAAGTAAAAACCGTTCTCAAATTTACAAACAAAAAAACGTATCACATTTACATAAGTATTCAGACCCTTTAACTCAGTACTTTGTTGAAGCACCTTTGGCATTGATTACGAGTCTTCTTGGGTGTGATGCTACAAGCTTGGCACACTTGTATTTAGGGTGTTTCTCCCATTCTTCTCTACAGATCCTGTCAAGCTCTGTCAGGTTGGATGGGGAGCGTCTCTGCCACCACCATGCTTCACCGTAGGGATGGTGCCAGGTTTCCTCCAGATGCGATGCTTGGCATTCAGGCCAAAGAGTTCAATCTTGGTTTCATCAGTCCAAAGAATCTTGTTTCTCATGGTCTGAGAGTCCTTTAGGTGCTTTTTGGAAAACTCCAAGCAGGCTTTCATGTGTCTTTTCCTGAGGAGTGGTTTCCGTCTGGCCACTCTACCATAAAGGCCTGATTGGTGGAGAGCTGCAGAGATGGTTGTCCTTCTGGAAGGTTCTCCACAGAGAAACGCTGGAGCTTTGTCAGAGTCACCATCGGGTTCTTGGTCACCGCCCTTCTCCCCTGATTGTTCAGTTTGGCCGGGCGGCCAGCTCTAGGAAGAGTCTGGGTGGTTCCAAACTTCTTCCATTTAAGAATGATGGAGGCAACTGTCTTCTTGGGGACCTTCAATGCTGCAGATATTTTTTGGTACTCTTCCCCAGATCTGTGCCTTGACACAATCCTGTCTCGAAGCTCTACGGGCAATTCCTTCGACCTCATAGCTTGGTTTTTGCTCTGACATGCACTGTCGACTGGGGGACCTTATATAGACAGGTGTGTCCCTTTCCAAATCATGTCCAATCAATTTTATTCACCACAGGTGGACTCCAATCAAGTTGTAGAAACATCTCAAAGGTGAACAATGTCACACCTTGACCTTTTAATTCTCTATTTGGTTAGGTCAGGGTGTGACTAGGGTGGGCAATCTATGTTTTCTATTTCTTTGTTGGCCGGGTATGGTTCCCAATCCGAGGCAGCTGTCTATCGTTGTCTCTGATTGGGGATCATACTTGGGCAGCCTTTTTCCACCTGTAGAGTGTGGGATCTTGTTTTTGGTACTGTGCTGTTTAGCTCTACTAGACGTTACATTTTTTGTTGTTTTTTCGGTGTTCATTTAATAACTTAAAATGTACGCCTACCACGCTGCACCTTGGTCCGATCCTTCCATCGACAAACGTAACAATCAATGGAAACAGGTTGCATCAGGGCTCAATTTCGAGGCTCACAGCAAAGGGTCTGTATACTTACGTAAATAAGGTATTTCTGTTAAATTTTTTATAAATAACATTTTCAAAAACGTATAAAACAAGTTTTTGCTTTGTCATTATGGGGTATTGTGTGTAGATTAATGGGGGGGGGGGGTATTTGATCAAATCTAGAATGAGGCTGAAACGTAACAATGTGGAAAAAGTTAAGGGTTCTGAATACATTCCAAATGCACTGTATTTACACCTCCCCTACACACTGAGTCAGGATACAAAATGGAGGAGTTAGCTAACTTCAATAAATGCACACATGAAAAATCAGCTGTTATTGCCTCACTTGCAATGCTATTTCTAGTTTCTACAACAGCTGTATTCTTTTGTGATGACAGGGAACTCATTTGCAGACTTTTTGGTAAAGCAGCTTACTGTAGAATTGATGATTACTTGTTTGTGACTGCGGTAGAAAATATTGTATTAAAAATACCCATTTGTGAGATGTGTTTTTTTTCTTGGCATATTAAAGGTTTGCAAAACTGCGGCAACTTTGTTGCAGACTCTGAAATAACATCAGTCACATCTGTGTGTGTGTGTGTGTGTGTGTGTGTGTGTGTGTGTCTTCTGAACCTAGCTCGAAAATGAGGGAGAACTCTCAAGCGCAAAGCAACATTCTGTCTGGTTAAAGTGTGTGAGTTAGCAGAAACAAAATGCCTAGATTATTTTATTTCCCTCCTCTCTCCCTCCATCTCTCTCTCTCTGTGTGTGTGTGTGTGTGTGTCTCTTTCTTTCTCCCCCTCATATCTCTCTCCCCCTCCTTCTGAACCTTGACGCTCAAATTAACAATTTCCCAGCTTTTTACAGATTTTCATCAGCCAGCCACCTTTCACCAACGCTAGAGCTGCCTTGACTTCTGACACACAAACACCTTCACTCACCCTCCTAGCCACAGATTTGGAGAAAGGTATGAAACCAGAGCCTCTGGATGCCATTGTTCAGAATTTCAGAGTGCCCCGCAGAGTCCACACACCATGGGGCTTAAATGGAAAGAGCAGGCAGGTATGGCACGCTATGACAGAGTGGAACTACTGCCGAGGAGGGCAGAGCTGGGGCAGCTTAATGGCTGGCTTCAGGCTCGTGACGTTATAGTGGTTGCCTGGCCGGCTGCAGTCACACTCGGAGAAGGTAAGCGGGCTTTGTGGTTTGTGATGTTTAATTTCTTTACTATCAAATGAGGAGAGACAAACGTATCACACAAGTCCGAGTTATTCTTAAACCAGATCTTTTCACTTATTAATACGGGAGCAGGTCAATACAACACACACATATAAAGTGAATCGATTGAGTCTCTACGTTAATGATGGCTGGTCGACCAATCACCCTCAGATTATTTGTTGAGAGCCCCGAGACAAAAGTAAAAAGGTATTTTATAGCCAAGATTACAACCCCTTCAGGTTGATTTAAATTGGTCCTATCACTCAAAGTCAAAAGCCCTCAATTTAGCACACATCAACATTCACAGAACGTACATTTATATGAACATAACGGAGTTCATGCAACAATGGAGTTTCAATTAAAATCAGCTTTAGTTATCCATCACACTCCAATGGATCAGCATGGTGGAAATAACTATTTCCACCACAGAAACTAACATTAGCATATCTTGTTGGACAAATCCAGGTCGACTCCTGGTTTAAGTCAAATGTATTCCGTTCATTCCTAATGAACATGACCCAAGACGAGCATCATGACTCCACTACTTATAAGGCAACTCCTATCGTCTATGTGCCTATAGTCTCTGTGTGCCATTAACACCATGTCTGCTATAGTTCCGGAGTATTATCACTATTATCAAAAACATTATTTGGTCATGGAAATAAGTCAAATAGATCAGTTTCACTCTCCCCATTCACCAATCAATCCATCAGTTTTAAAAATCATTCAGTTTCCAAATCATAATCTAAACCCAATTTTACAATGCCATTGCTCAGTGATTTAAATTGGTCCTCTCACTTAATATCACAAACCCCTAAATTTAAAACATCAACATTGGCAGAACGTACATTTATATTAACATACAGTATAATTATCCTATAATTCTACTATTAACTTTCCTATCACGAGTATAATATAGATCAGTTTTCCCCAAGATTAAAAATTTTAGACAAGTCTAAATCAATTTTGGGCACAGTTGACCAACCCCCTTCAGGCACTGATTCTTCTGGCGTCTTCTTCATTGTCTTCTTCAGATCGCTTTACAGTTCAAAATGGATGATAATGTCCCAATTTCAATGGCTCACCTGAGCCGCCACAACCTTTACCGCCCATTATGTCTTGTCCATTCGTCAACCAGTATGCCAGCAACATAAAACAAGATTTTGGAACATATTTCTCCCCATGCTCACTCCACGTGGACTCGTGTCAGAGAAAAGAGTAGAGAAAAGACAGGAGAGAAAAGCAGTTGATAATGCCAATTGGACGCTGTATACAGGCTGCTGGCTCAGGACTCAGGTCCCTCGGTAGAAGTGGACAGGGTCGTATTTGAACGCCATTTCTTCAGCCGGTTAGAGGGGATTTTGAGGTCCACACACTGTTCGGTCCAATTAGCTCTTCCATGCATTAAGACATCAACTTTTCTCGATAACCTCGAGAGGACAGATCAGAACAACAGTTTCGTTCAGTTCATTTTTGATTCAGGAAATCCAGACAAGCATTAACTATATGATAAGTTAATACTTTTAGAATTATTCTTAATACCAATGTCTAAACATGTGTCAAAGAGAACACGTTCTATTGAAACTATTTTTTCAAATTGACTTATACTCCCCATCACATTGTCATCTTCATCACAGAGCCATAGGATCAGGAAGTTAGACCTGTAACCCATCGGGAGAAATCCCAACAATACAGCAGACCTAATTTGGTGAGATTTGTATCAAAACAGAAGAGAACAACCACCACAACAATACAGTCCTTCACATATCACTCAATACACTCCTACATTTCACTCAAGGTGTGTAAACTTCAATCCAAAACCACAGAGGACTGTTACCTCCCCCATTTTGACACGACTCCCAATATGAGTAATGTGTAAAAAAACTACTACTACTGGTTAAAAATAAAACAAGAACTTCAAACAACAAAATCGAATTAGAATCACTAGCCTTAACTCCATAAAGAAAAATAATTGTACCCATACGGTCATAGTAAAATAGACTTAAGACAGTCTACCCTTAGTTAAAGGCAATGCCCTCTCCTTCTTCCCATTGGTTCAAATCACAAATATGTATAAGAACTATAAACTTCATAATTATCAATATTACAAATTACCTTCAAATCAGTATTACAAATGACCTGTCACGTTCGTCATAAGGATGAGACCAAGGTGCAGCGTGGTAGGCATACATCATTACTTTTAATGAATGAACACCCAACAAAACGAACAACCGAAACGTGCCGCTTTACAACTAGTTCAGACAGGCAACTAAACATAGACAAGAGCCCACAACACAAATGAGGCAAATGGCTACCTAAATATGATCCCCAATCAGAGACAACGATAAACAGCTGTCTCTGATTGGGAACCATATCAGGCCAACATAGAAATACAAAAACCTCTAGACATACAAAAACCCTAGACATACAAAAACTAGAGTACCCACCCTAGTCACACCCTGACCTAACCAAAATATATAGAAAAACAGAGATATCTAAGGTCAGGGCATGACAGACCTTAAATTCAGTGTCCAAATGGCTTTCCAATGAGGGTGGTCAAACCACACTGGAAAGTCAGGACAGAGGTCAGAGGTCATACAAACCTATAAGGGCACAAGGTGAGACCCAGATGCAGACAGAGGAGGCAGATGGTTAGAGTCCAATATGTTTATTAACAATCCAAAAGGGGTAGGCAAGAGAATATGCGTGGACAGGCAAAAGGTCAAAACCAGTTCAGAGTTCCAGAGGTACAGAATGGCAGGCAGGCTCGAGGTCAGGGCAGGCGGGAATGGAGTCCAGAAAAACAGGTAAAAGTCAAAACCCGGAGGACTAGTAAAAGAGAACAGAAAAGCAGGCCCACGGGAAAAACACACTGGTTGACTTAAACATACAAGACAAACTGGCACAGAGAGAAAGGAAACACAGGGATAAATACACCGGGGGGAAATCAGCGACACCTGGAGGGGGTTGAGAGAATCAGAAGGACAGGTGAAACAGATCAGGGCGTGACACCAACCCTTCAAAGAAGTGTTTCTTACTTTGTTAAGACTAATTAATGAAAAACAGTCAAACATTTCATACATACATGCCATAGTCTCGGGAAACATTACAAGAGAGACAACGAAACCCAAATTTTCCCTGGAAAAAAACGCAAAACATTTAGGTAGCATTCACTATACTGCACCGATTCAGCAACCGAAAAAGTTAACTACAAACAAAACCTGATAATAACGATCATGAATCGTTTGTTTTAATCTACCCCAACGTTTGTGTGTGCTCCCATATTATATGATATGACTGGTCTTTTTTTTCCTTAACCATATCAAATGATCCTGGTATCGTTACTAGACCAATGTCCAACAACATACGTAATAGTTGTTTTGCCTTAGATTGTTCCTGTTTCTCCATCTAAATGTAACAAATAACAAACCCATAACCCCTTTCCAGTAATATAATAATTTCAACCTGTTGCATTAATTTAGTAAAAATATAAAAATGTTGTTTAACAAATCTAGAACCTTTAAAAAGTTGGTGCTCATCAGCGTAATAGTCAAAACTAACTGTCGCCCACTCTTAGCTATGATGATCAATACTGTTCAGCCTGTACATTAATGATCTGCCTTCTGTCTGTACTGGGTCTGAAGTTCAAATGTATGCAGATGATACAGTGATATATGTGCAAAGAGCAAACAACAAGCTGCACAAGAACTCACTACTGTAATGGTCCAGGTTACAAAGTGGCTCAGTGACTGATGTTTGCAACTCACTGTGAAAAAAAACTGTCTGCATATTCCTCATCGCTGAGCCAGATGTCTATGTGTCAGGGGAAAAGCTTCAGCTGGTATCCAAATTTAAGTACCTTGGCATCATACTTGATTCCAACTTCTCTTTTAAAAAGCAGGTGAAAAGGTAACTCAAAGAACCAAATTCAACCTAGCTCATTTCCGATATATATGAAATTGTTTGACTACAAATCTATGATACTCCCCGACTTAACATACTGCTTGACTAGTTGGGCCCAAGCTTCCTGTACAACATTAAAACCTATTCAGTCTGTCTACAAACAGGTTCTCAAAGTGCTGGATAGGAAGCCCAATAGCCACCATCACTGTTACATCCTCAGAAAGCATGAGCTCCTGAGTTGGAAAAATCTTCTGCAATACACTGACGCATTTCTTGTATTAAAGATCCTAAATGGCCTGTCTCCCCCTCCACTCAGTACTTTTGTTAAACAGAAAACCCAAATCTATTTTATTTTTTATTTTTCATTTCACCTTTATTTAACCAGGTAGGTAAGTTGAGAACAAGTTCTCATTTACAATTGCGACCTGGCCAAGATAAAGCAAAGCAGTTCGACACATACAACGACACAGAGTTACACATGGAGTAAAACAAACATACAGTCAATAATACAGTATAAACAAGTCTATATACGATGTGAGCAAATGAGGTGAGAAGGGAGGTAAAGGCAAAAAAAGGTAATGGTGGCAAAGTAAATACAATATAGCAAGTAAAACACTAGAATGGTAGATTTGCAGTGGAAGAATGTGCAAAGTAGAAATAAAAAATGGGGTGCAAAGGAGCAAAATAAATAAATACAGTTGGGAAAGAGGTAGTTGTTTGGGCTAAATTATAGATGGGCTATGTACAGGTGCAGTAATCTGTGAGCTGCTCTGACAGCTGGTGCTTAAAGCTAGTGAGGGAGTTAAGTGTTTCCAGTTTCAGAGATTTTTGTAGTTCGTTCCAGTCATTGGCAGCAGAGAACTGGAAGGAGAGGCGGTCAAAGGAATAATTGGTTTTGGGGGTGACCAGAGAGATATACCTGCTGGAGCGTGTGCTACAGGTGGGTGCTGCTATGGTGACCAGCGAGCTGAGATAAGGAGGGACTTTACCTAGCAGGGTCTTGTAGATGACCTGGAGCCAGTGGGTTTGGCGACGAGTATGAAGCTAGGGCCAGCCAACGAGAGCTTACAGGTCGCAGTGGTGGGTAGTATATGGGGCTTTGGTGACAAAACGGATGGCACTGTGATAGACTGCATCCAATTTATTGAGTAGGGTATTGGAGGGTATTTTGTAAATGACATCGTCAAGGATCGGTAGGATGGTCAGTTTTACAAGGGTATGTTTGGCAGCATGAGTGAAGGATGCTTTGTTGCGAAATAAGAAGCCAATTCTAGATTTAACTTTGGATTGGAGATGTTTGATTCGAGTCTGGAAGGAGAGTTTACAGTCTAACCAGACACCTAGGTATTTGTAGTTGTCTAGAACCGTCCAGAGTAGTGATGTTGGACAGGCGGGTAGGTGCAGGTAGCGATCGGTTGAAGAGCATGCATTTAGTTTTACTTGTATTTAAGAGCAATTGGAGGCCACGGAAGGAGAGTTGTATGGCATTGAAGCTTGCCTGGAGGGTTGTTAACACAGTGTCCAAAGAAGGGCCAGATGTATACAGAATGGTGTCGGCTGCGTAGAGGTGGATCAGAGACTCACCAGCAGCAAGAGCGACCTCATTGCTGTATACAGAGAAGAGAGTCGGTCCAAGAATTGAACCCTGTGGCACCCCCATAGAGACTGCCAGAGGTCCGGACAGCAGACCCTTCGATTTGACACACTGAACTCTATCAGAGAAGTAGTTGGTGAACCAGGCGAGGCAATCATTTGAGAGACCAAGGCTGTCGAGTCTGCCGATGAGGATATGGTGATTGACAGAGTCGAAAGCCTTGGCCAGATCAATGAATACGGCTGCACAGTAATGTTTCTTATCGATGGCGGTTAAGATATCGTTTAGGACCTTGAGCGTGACTGAGGTGCACCCATGACCAGCTCTGAAACCAGATTGCATAGCAGAGATGGTATGGTGAGATTCGAAATGGTCGGTAATCGGTTTGTTGACTTGGCTTTCGAAGACCTTAGAAAGGCATGGTAGGATAGATATAGGTCTGTAGCAGTTTGGGTCAAGAGTGTCCCCCCCTTTGAAGAGGGGGATGACCGCAGCTGCTTTCCAATCTTTAGGAATCTCAGACGACACAAAAGAGAGGTTGAACAGGCTAGTAATAGGGGTGGCAACAATTTCGGCAGATAATTTTAGAAAGAAAGGGTCCAGATTGTCTAGCCCGGCTGATTTGTAGATGCCCAGATTTTGCAGCTCTTTCAGAACATCCGCTGAACGGATTTGGGAGAAGGAGAAATGGGGAAGGCTTGGGCGAGTTGCTGTGGGGGGTGCAGTGCTGTTGACCGGGGTAGGAGTAGCCAGGTGGAAAGCATGGCCAGCCATAGAAAAAAGCTTATTGAAATTCTCAATTATGGTGGATTTATCAGTGGTGACGGTGTTTCCTATCTTCAGTGCAGTGAGCAGCTGGGAGGAGGTGTTCTTATTCTCCATGGACTTTACAGTGTCCCAGAACTTTTTTGAGTTAGTGTTGCAGGAAGCAAATTTCTGCAAAAGCCTTGGCTTTTCTAACTGCCTGTGTATAATGGTTTCTAGCTTCCCTGAACAGCTGCATATCACGGGGGCTGTTCAATGCTAATGCAGAACACCATAGGATGTTTTTGTGTTGGTTAAGGGCAGTCAGGTCTGGGGAGAACCAAGGGCTATATCTGTTCCTGGTTCTAAATTTCTTGAATGGGGCATGTTTATTTAAGATTGTTAGGAAGGCATTTAAAAAAAATATCCAGGCATCCTCTACTGACGGGATGAGATCAATATCCTTCCAGGATACCCCGGCCAGGTCGATTAGAAAGGCCTGCTCGCTGAAGTGTTTCAGGGAGCGTTTTACAGTGATGAGTGGAGATCGTTTGACCGCTGACCCATTACGGATGCAGGCAATGAGGCAGTGATCGCTGAGATCTTGGTTGAAGACAGCAGAGGTGTATTTAGAGGGCAAGTTGGTTAGGATGATATCTATGAGGGTGCCCGTGTTTAAGGCTTTGGGGAGGTACCTGGTAGGTTCATTGATCATTTGTGTGAGATTGAGGGCATCAAGTTTAGATTGTAGGATGGCTGGGGTGTTAAGCATGTTCCAGTTTAGGTCACCTAGCAGCACAAGCTCTGAAGATAGATGGGGGGCAATCAGTTCACATATGGTGTCCAGAGCACAGCTGGGGGCAGGGGGTGGTCTATAGCAGGCGGCAACGGTGAGAGACTTGTTTTTAGAGAGGTGGATTTTTAAAAGTAGAAGTTCAAATTGTTTGGGTACAGACCTGGATAGTAGGACAGAACTCTGCAGGCTATATTTGCAGTAGATTGCAACACCGCCCCCTTTGGCAGTTCTATCTTGTCTGAAAATGTTGTAGTTTGGAATTAAAATGTCTGAATTTTTGGTGGTCTTCCTAAGCCAGGATTCAGACACAGCTAGAACATCCGGGTTGGCAGAGTGTGCTTAGGGAGGAGGCTTCTAAATGTTAACATGCATGAAACCAAGGCTATAACGGTTACAGAAGTCGTCAAAAGAGAGCGCCTGGGGAATAGGAGTGGAGCCAGGCACTGCAGGGCCTGGATTCACCTCTACATCGCCAGAGGAACATAGGAGGAGTAGAATAAGGGTGCGGCTAAAAGCAATAAGAATTGGTCATCTAGAACGTCTGGAACAGAGAGTAAAAGGAGGTTTCTGGGGGCGATAAAATAGCATCAAGGTATAATGTACAGACAAAGGTATGGTAGGATGTGAATACAGTGGAGGTAAACCTAGGTATTGAGTGATGAAGAGAGAGATATTGTCTAGAAACATCATTGAAACCAGGAGATGTCATTGCATGTGTGGGTGGTGGAACTAATAGGTTGGATAAGGTATAGTGAGCAGGACTAGAGGCTCTACAGTGAAATAAGCCAATAAACACTAACCAGAACAGCAATGGACAAGGCATATTGACATTAAGGAGAGGCATGCTTAGTAGAGTGATCAAAAGGGTCCGGTGAGTGGAGAGGTCGGTTGGGGGTCACGGCGATTTAGACAGCTAGCCAGGCCATCGGTAGCAAGCTAGCATAGGAGGGAGGTCTGTTATTAGCCACCTCTTGCGTTCCGTCAGTAGATTAGTGGGGTTCCGTGTGGTAGAGGGGATTAATCCAAATCACACAACAACAACAAAAATAAAAACAATAGATATAGTTATAGAGGCCCAAGAAGAGAATTTTTTTTTATAAAAAAAAAAAACAATTGTCCGATTGTCTATTCAGATAGCAGCCGATAAGACAGCTAACGGTTAGCAGGCCGCAGATGGGCGTTCAGGTAACGTCGCGACAGAGGTGCCAGCCGGATAACTCCTTCGGGTAGATAACGTCGGCAGTCCAGTTGTGAAGGCCCGGTAGGGCTCCGCGTAAGCAGTAAAACGGGTCCGGATAGGTGACTGCAGCCCAGGAGTGATTGATGGAACTCTTCAGCTGGCTAGCTCCGGAATAATTTATGTTTGTTCCGGAATCGACGAAAGCCGATAGACACACGGATAGCAGCTAGCTAGCTGTGAGATCCAGGTATGAATGTCCAGAGTTAGCGGTTGAAATCGAGGGACATGGAGAGAAAAATGTATCCGGTATGTTCCGTTCCGAGCCGCGCTGCGCTGCGCCGTACAAAACTGGTGATAGATTTTCGAGCTAAAGGATAGTTGATGACCACAAACCGTGGTTAGCTGAATACTAACGATTTGCCAGTAAAGAACCTAACTAGCTTCTGAACTAGCTTCTGGATTAGCTTCTGGCTAGCTTCTGAACTAGCTTCTGGATTAGCTTCTGGCTAGCTTCTGGCTAGCTCCTGGCTAGCTTCTGGCTAGTTTCTGGCTAGCTTCTTGGAGTTTCTGGCTAGCTTCTTGGAGGATTACAGATTTGAGGTAAATAATACTTTTTTATAAATATAAATTGGTGAGGCGGGTTGCAGGAGAGTGTTTTGAAGATGAGTTTATGGAAAAGTTTTTTTAAATTATGTGAAAAAAAGTTGTAAATATATATATATATGTATATTATATATATATATATAATATATGTATATTATATATATATATATATATATATATATATATATATATATATATATATGTATATATATATATGTATATTTACAACTTTTTTTCACATAATTTAAAAAAACTATATATATGGGACACGACAAGACAAGGACAAAAGACGTCTGAACTGCTATGCCATCATGGATGATGACAAAGGTATGGTAGGATGTGAATACAGTGGAGGTAAACATTCACATTCACACAATGCTATCATCTATGACAGCACATCGACAAGGTCCCTTATGGAAAAGCATCTTTAGTCAATCTGCTTTCTCTGTGAGAGCTTCCCATGTCTGGAATACCCTGCAATCAGACCCACACAACTGTACCACCTATCACACCTTCAAAAAATAACATGAAGACATGGCTAGAGGCCAATCACACTTGTGAAAATAATCCCTTGCTGTGTATGGCCACTTTCCATGTTGTCTGTAGCTGGTGAGGCATGGAAACACTTTGTTGATTTTATGTATTTTGTTTTGTTGCTTTTTGAGTGCTACAATGCCTTGCAAAAGTATTCAGCCCCCTTGGCATTTTCCTATTTTGTTGCATTACAACCTGTAATTGAAATGGATTTTTATTTAGATATCATGTAATGGACATACACAAAATAGTCCAAATTGATGAAGTGAAATGAAAAAAATGACTTGTTTCAAAAAATGCCAAAAATAAATAAAAGGAGAAGTGGTGTGTGCATATGTTTTCACCCCCTTTGATATGAAGCCCCTAAAATGATCTGGTGAAACCAATTACCTTCAGAAGTCACATAATTAGTTAAATAAAGTCCACCTGTGTGCAATCTAAGTGTCACATGATCTCAGTATATACACACCTGTTCTGAATGGCCCCAGAGTCTGCAACACCATTAAACAAGGGGCACCACCAAGCAAGCGGCACCATGAAGACCAAGGAGCTCTCCAAACAGGTCAGGGACAAAGCTGTGGAGAACTACAGATCAGGGTTGGGTTATAAAAAAATATAAAAAACTTTGAACATCCCACTGAGCACCATTAAATCCATTATTAAAGAATGGAAAGGATATGGCTCCACAACAAACCTGCCAAGAGAGGGCCGCCCACCAAAACTCACAGACCAGGCAAGGAGGGCATTAATCAGAGAGGCAACAAAGAGACCAAAGATAACCCTGAAGGAGCTGCAAAGCTCCATAACGGAGATTGGAGTATCTGTCCATAGGACCACTTTAAGCCGTACACTCCACAGAGCTGGGCTTTACGGAAGAGTGTCCAGAAAAAGCCATTGCTTAAAGAAAAAAACATTTGGTGTTTGCCAAAAGGCATGTGGGAGACTCCCCAAACATATGAAAGAAGGTACTCTGGTCAGATGAGACAAATATTGAGCTCTTTGGCCATCAAGGAAAACGTTATGTCTGGGTCAAACCCAACACCTCTCATCACCCCGAGACTACATCCCCATAGTGAAGCATGGTAGTGGCAGCATCGTGCTGTGGGGGTGTTTTTCATCAGCAGGGACTGGGAAACTGGTCGGAATGGAAGGAATGATGGATGGCGCTAAATAGAGGGAAATTATTGAGGGAAACCTGTTCCAGTCTTCCAGAGATTTGAGACTGGGATGGAGGTTCACCTTCCAGCAGGACAATGACCCTAAGCACACTGCTAAAGCAACACTCGAGTGGTTTAATGGAAAACATTTAAATGTCTTGGAATGGCCTAGTCAAAGTCCAGACCTCAATCCAATTGAGAATCTGTGGTATGACTTAAAGATTGCTGTACACCAGCAGAACCCATACAACTTGAAGGAGCTGGAGCAGTTTTGTCTTGAAGAATGGGCAAAAATCCCAGTGGCTAGATGTGTCTTATAGAGACATCTATAAGATGGGGGGGGGGGGGGGGGGTTGAATAGTTATGCACACTCAAGTGTTCAGTTTTCTTGTCTTATTTCTTGTTTGTTTTACAAATATTTTGCATCTTCAAAGTGGTAGTAGGCATGTTGTGTAAATCAAATGATACAAACCCCCCCAAAAAAATCCATTTTTAATTCCAGGCAACAAAGTAGGAAAAATACCAAGGGGGTGAATACGTTCGCAAGCCACTGTACATGTTGTTTGTTTTATGTTGCTCTGCATGTGCTCACTGCTCCTTGATTGTCTGTATTGTTATTGTAATTGTTTTTAATAACCTGCCCAGGGACTGTGGTTGAAAATGAGTCGGCTGGCTAAAACCGGCACTTTTACTGAAATGTTGATTAATGTGCACTGTCCCTGTAAAAATAAAATAAAGTCAAACTCAAACTGATATCCACTGACCGGACATTGTTCCACGTAATGGAAACAGATTATAATGTTAGAATACATTAACTTCCTGTTCAAATTCATTGGTGTTACCGATCTATAAAACCCTGCAACAGTAATCAGAAATGATCACAGAATGTTTCCGATTCAACTATTCAGACCTCTACTGCAAATGTCTCACAGAATCCCTTACAGCCCGATATAGCCCAGTGAGCACGACTCACTTTCACCAGCTCTTGTATTTTTACCAGTAGGCAACAATGATGTATAACCCATTCTCAACAACATTCAGCATTTACCTCTATCGTAAGGTTAAAAACAAACTTGACAACGGTCTCTTCTCTTTCGGCTTCACACTTATGAAATGTGCAAGACTTTAAATGTAACGTGTAATGCGCCAAATGTATAAAATACATCAGTCAATCCATAAGAAGAAAAAAACAAACATCGGTGGGCACAATAGTACAGCCATTTACCACCCACAACTTCTATTATAGCCTAGTTTTATCATGCAATACTTAATACCCATGTTTAGTTATCCATCGCTATTACCTATCCGCTATTATTAGAATTAATTCGGTTTAGGTATCTGTCTCTTCTTTGATCCATTCTCAATATGTTATTCCAGCTGACCATTTAGGCAACAGACAACGTATTACATCGAAATCGCCTCGCTAGTTATGTTGAATACATTAGCCTTTCAATTTGAACTAAACAATCTGTTAAAACCTACCAAACAAACACTAGCGGCCGTATCCGTCCAGGCATAACATACCGATAGTTGAATTACAATCAGAAACCCAGATTTGAGTCAATACCATACACCCAATGATATTGAAATGACGAAGAAACCCCACAAATAACCCAATTACAATTGTCTGTAGTCATAACCTCTGGCACATAATAACCACACAATTCCCAGAAAATAGCCTCAATAAAAGGTCCAAGTGTTTCTCCGCAGAGATTCTCACATGCGCAAAAGGAATAGATTAGCAATCATCGAGTTAAATCGACATTCATTGACTTGGAAACAGATCTTGCGCTTTTTAATAAAAGCAGATTGTGACTTTACAGCATCAGTTTCTGAGACAAGACTTCAAAACATATTCCCAGTGGAACCAAAAAAAGAAACGTTTGTTTCCCGGACAATGACTGGCCCGTCATGGGATTCTCAACGGTTCTCTAACCTCCCAGAAACCACGGCAAAAATCAAGCCTCCCAGGAACTATAGACCTTCCACTGCTTTCTAGAATATCATCCCGCTCTCAATACCACCCCGTCATATTCTATGATGGGCAGTGAAGGAACGGAACCCAAAGACAACGTTATATCAACACTTATGAACCAATTTTCAATCATCTTATTATGCAAATGTATGTATCTTATTTACACACTCACGCAACTCGCATATCACATTCACATAATGCTATTCCCAAACATACCTAATCAATTAGTTGTTTTTCAACAATATATATATTTTTTTACCTGCAGGAATATTTTGTCATTTCTATGTCATGGTTAGTTCCTAGGATAATGTAACTCATACATGTACATCTTTCAATACTTCTAAATTGGGGTACAGGTTTAAAACAATTACAGGTGCAACTTACTATCTTGTACTATATCATAAATGGTCTTAACTGGTTCACACAGATTCTAGATGTTTAACGCTAAATGACCAAACCCAGGGCATACATGGCAAGCACATTTCAAATAATTGGAATTCACCACTTCTGAGGGTCACATAGTCACACAGACACTTTTCAGAATGAGGTCCTTCTTCCAATAGGTTTTCACCAGGTACCATGCTTCACACAGAATCCACAGTCACCTTGGCCCCTCACCCCTACAGACCGCACCAATCCCCACTGTGATCAATTCAGTTTCAGCACGGCTCTAGGTCGCTCGAAACCGACCAATGATAGGTGTCTTCGAGTCGACTAACTCTCAGGTCATCCTCCACTGACTAGTCCCTGTTAACACCTCCAAGGTGCACCCCTCACACAGGAATACACACTCAGAGTCTACGTAACAGAGGCTTTTCTTAAAAACTCGACTTTGCGTGTTTCACTCACCTCTTTCTTTTAAAAAACTAAGTTTGACATGTGGTATCCACTAGGCTCGCTGCCTCTCAGATCATGGGTTGGTCCATCTGCTCTGTTCCCGAAGTGTGTTCTCTCTGAGATCCCAAGTTTGAGGGATCCCTCGTGCACGATTTACCCAGGTCGTCAGGAACGGTCACTAAGTGAAGATTCACATCCCCGTCGCCAAATGTTGTGGTTAATTTCTTTACTATCAAATGAGGAGAGACAAACTTATCACACAAGTCTGAGTTATACTTAAAATAAATCTTTATTCACTTATTAATAAGGGAGCAGGTCAATACAACACACACATATAAAGTGAATCGATTGAGTCTCTACGTTAATGATGGCTGGTCGACCAATCACCCTCAGGGACAACGGTATTTTATAGCCAAGATACACCCCCTTCAGGCTACATGACAAACAAGAGATGCATGGAATGGGTCACAAGGTTAAGATTAGTATGAAAAATACTTCTAATTCACAGCAGACAGTATCTCATTGTGTAGAGACCAGGGTCTGGCCCTGGAGTCATCTCTCCATGGTAACTTTAAGAACAGAAACATTAACTCATGCTCTGGAATTCTGTATCACCCAAAGACAACATAAATCTTCTAGAGGCCCATCCTCAGTAGAACACACACAGATGAGCGTTCTAACAACCCCTTACTCTGTTGAATAAAATAACCATTTGATGCAATAACAGCATTAGAGCATAATCTTGTAATTTCTCCACCATAGGTTTCAGGGGCTAGTTGTTGGCTCTGGGATCGATTGATATATATTGTTATTTATTTGTCTTTCTTCCTTTCACTCTCTCTCTCATAATCCTTCCTCTCTTCGGGTTCAGAATCTATACTGAACAAAAATATAAACGCAACATGGAACAATTTCAATAATTTTACTGAGTTACTGTTCATATAAGGAAATCGGTCAATTGAAAGAAAGAAATTAGACCCTAATCTATTGATTTCACATGACTGGGCAGGGGCGCAGCCATGGGTGGGCCTGGGGAGCCAGGGCCAGCCAATCAGAATGAGTTTTTCCCCACAAAAGGACTTTATTACGGACTTTATTACTCCTCGGTTTCATCAGCTGTCCGTGTGGCTCATCTCAGAACATCCCGCAGGTGAAGAAGCCATTTATGGAAGTCCTGGTCTGGCGTTGTTACACGTGGTCTGAGGTTGTGAGGCAGGTTGGACGTACTGACAAATTCTCTAAAACGACGTTCAGTAAGTGAGGCGGCTCATGATAGAGAATGAAATCAAATTAAATCAAATTGTATTTGTCACATGCGCCGAATACAACAGGTGTAGACCGTGAACACAATAAAATAACAATAGCGAGGCTATATACAGGGTGTACCGGTGCTGAGTCAATGTGCAGGGGTACAGGTTAGCCGAAGTAAAAACAAAGGGGGGGGGGGGGGGGGGGGGGGTCAATGCAAATAGTCCGGGTGGACATTTGATTAATTGCTCAGAAGTCTTATGGCTTGGGGGTAGAAGCTGTTAAGGAGCCTTTTAGACCTAGACTTTGCACTCCGGTACTAATTGCCGTGCAGTAGTAGAGAAAACAGTATATGACTTGGGTGATTGGAGTCCATGACAATGAACATTACATTCTCTGGCAAAAGCTTAGGTGGGCATTCCTGCAGTCAGCATGCCAATTCCACGCTCCCTTAAAACTTGACACATCTGTGAGATTGTGTTGTATGACCAAACTACACATTTTAGAGGGGGCTTTTATTGTCCCCAGCACAAGGCGCACCTGTATACGAATTACTAACAGGGATGTTATTGGCCATAGCAAGATCTTGTATTTTCTCTTTCCCTGTCTCTCTGTCTTTCTCTCTCTCTTTGTCTGTCTCTGTCTCTTTGTCTGTCTCTCTCTCCCTCTGTCTCTCGTTTTGTCTTTGTATCTCTGTCTTTCTCTCGCTCATCTCTCTCTCCCAGACTGGGCAGCAAGGGCCTGGTGGTGAACGGGTTCCAGGCGCCTACAGACATGGCGAGCGCTGCAGAAACCAGGGAGATCAGTAGTAGTGCCGTTCATCAAACGCCTGCTTCTCACAGAGCTGTATTTCTCATCTGACGGAAAAGAGAGGGGGCCGGAGGGAGGAGAGAGAGAGAGTGGGCTAGAGAGAGAGAGAGAGAGAGAGGGGGCCGGAGGGAGGAGAGAGTGCACATGAGAGAGAAGAGAAGGAGAGCGAAAGAGCCATGCAGTCTCTGAACCTAGACGAGAGAGGGGGGGGGGGGTCGAAAGAGAAAGGGAGAGAAACGAAGGATGGGAAAGAGAGAGAGGTATATAGCGAGAAGGATATAAGGGGTGAGCTGGTGAGAGAGAAATTCGATAAGATAGACCAAGAAAGGATGAGATTTCAGTCCTGCCAAATCTATGATGAGTTATGTGTAAAGTGCTTCTGTGGAGCCCTGTGGTGTTGTGCTAGAGCTACAGCCATAGCTAAAGGGAACAGAGATCCCTTCTAAAGGCCAGTTACATCAAACCCCACTCATTTAAAAGCTCAGACAGTGCAACTGCTGCTACAGCTGGCTCTAGACACTAATTGGGTACAGAGAAGTAAAGGCTGCCCTGCTGTCAAAATCACATAAGTTGCCCCATAGATACTGATCTGAGATCAGTTAAGAGTTTCTCCAAATGTCCAAAGTTAGGATTAGGAAGTGTAGCTGATTGTGAATGTGAACTTCTTAAGGATCGGGGTCCCGCTAGTGAGACAACTTCAGGTGAAACTGGAGGGCGCGCAATTAAAATAAATTCTAATAAATATTATGGATTTTAAACATTTAGGTATATATAATTGTCTTATATTGGCTGAAAGCTTAAATTCTTGTTAATCTAACTGCACTGTCCGATTTACAGTAGCTATTACAGCAAAAACATGCCATGTGATTGTTTGAGGACGGCGCCCCACATCTAAATATTTTTCCACCGGCACGTTTCATACATTCACATATAAAGATGAAATATTCACTTACTTTTGGAAAATCTTCCTCTGATTTGTCATCCAAAGGGTCCCAGCTATAACATGTAGTGTCGTTTTGTTAGATAAAATCCTTCTTTATATCCCGAAAAGTCTGTTTCGTTGGCACCATCGATTTGAGTAATCCACTCATTCAACTTGCAGAGAAAGGAATCCAAAAATCTACCCCTAAACTTTGTTTCAACAACTCAAAATACATATCTATTTACTCCTCAGATAACCTAAAATGTAATTAAACTATAATACTTATTTCGGTAATAGGTTTGTTCAAAAGGAAACTTCATGGCGAGCGCAAACACGGATTTCCAAGACTGTGTCCTACTAAAACTGTTATTTCTTATTTTTTGTTACAAGCCTGAAACATTGAACATAGACTTCTGACACCACGTGGAAGCCATAGGATTTTACAATATGGCCTTTCTCTAGCATTTCTAAGAGGATGGTCTCTCTCTCTCAAAAAAAATTCTGGTTGGTTTTTCTTTGGATTTGGATTTTCTCCTACCATATCTATTGTGTTATATTCTCCTACATTTAAAAAAAATGTCTACAAACTCCAACGTTCTCTCCAATGGTACCAATTCTATTCATATCCTGGCTTCAGGGCCTGAGCTACAGGCAGTTTACTTTGGGCACGTCATTCAGGCGGAAATGGAGAAAAAAGGGGCCTACCTCTAAGAAGTGAAACGATCACATACCTCAATGTGAGCTAGCATGATAGCCTCATAACCATCCATTCAGACGACTGCCCTGTGGCAGATAATAACTGAATAATTGGCACTTAATTTGACATACCATTACCTTCGGAATACCGCGTCTGGAATGTTGCCTTCCTTCCCGTCGCTCCTGGAGGGCCGTCCCGTCTTTCCTGCGCACTGCCACGAAAATTGAAATATTGTCATCTCATTT
Organism: Oncorhynchus kisutch; assembly: GCF_002021735.2. Taxonomy (NCBI): domain Eukaryota; kingdom Metazoa; phylum Chordata; class Actinopteri; order Salmoniformes; family Salmonidae; genus Oncorhynchus; species Oncorhynchus kisutch. The sequence goes on from NC_034193.2 coordinate 42,280,189, forward strand.
TCATTTTCCTTCTGAAAACTAATGATGGATACTGACGATGTTCCATATTTTCCTTTGGCTTGGAGAGAAAAGGTCCTTCAAAATCAGGTCAAACTAGGGCTAGAGTTTTCTATATCCTCACTAGGGGCAAATTGGCCCATTTTGGTGCAGCCAGGCTTGAAATGAAGTTGAGTGGGATGAGGGGTTGATTTTACTAAGAGGAAATACATCGCCCTCGCTTTCTTTCCCATTATTTCTCTCTCTCTTTTCTAAACTCTTGTGTCCACAGTATGTGTCTCTGTCTTTTCTTTCACTCCCTTTTTATGTATTTATCCCTCTCAATCTTCCTCTCTCTCTTGTTTGTGCAGCTAACTCAGGAGGCTGTAATTGAATCATGTGCGATAGAGATGCAGAACATAATGGCAGTTTGTGCTTTTGTATTAGATTGGTGCAGTAATGACTCTCTCCACTCTTCAGATAACCTAAAAGGGGAAATTGGCATGTTTACCACATTGGATGTATCTGTCCATGTCATTGTACAGAATGTGCTGTGTGAAATATCTAATGACCCAGTTTTTCCTGCTCATGCTTGTGTTCAGGAATAACTCCCATCCCCCTAGTAATAGAACACAACGTGTTTTGTATGTTGTGCCTGTTCGTCACCGCCACCCCTATACTTGCTGGCTAAAGTGCATAGCCTCTCCACATATGTTTGATCCTCACCCTCGGCCTGTTCACCAGTTGTGTGTCTACATGGGATTCTAGAGGGCTTGCCTCAGTCCCCCGGTCAGTATAATTCCACTCTCCAACCAGTATATAATCCCTATCTCTCTCTCTCTCTCTCCATCACCAATCAATACATAGTAATTATTACTCTTATTTGTACCGTGCCCTGTCAGCAGCCAAGCTGTGTGTGTGTGTGTGTGTGTGTGTGTGTGTGTGTGTGTGTAACTGCATGTGCATATATTTACAAATGTTTGTGTGTGTGTATACACCAGTGTGTGTGTGTGTGTACACCAATGTGTGGGTGTTCTCTCCCCTTTCACAACCAATGGAGAAATAATTTGTCATAATTGAATGTGAATTTTAGTGAAACAACTGAATTTGCTGACGTGTAAAACAGTGCTTAGCCAAAGTGGAGATAAAGCAGGAGCATTATAGATGGATGCAGGAGGGAAGCTGAGCTCAGTCAGAACAGTCTCCTTCTCTATCGGTCTCAGTGTGTCAGGTCTCTCATTAGTAAGCTGTCAGAGGAGAGAGAGAAAAGGTCTGTTTGTGGAGGAGTGTTGGAGGGGTGAGAGAGAGCGTGGAAGAGAGAGGGAGAATCACATGCCCAGAGGACCGACCGGAACCCCAGCAGGCGTGAAAGGTGTCTCTCTAACTTGTTTTTCCTTTCCGTCTCACCCTCGCTCTACCTCCACCTCACTTGCCGTCATCATGAATCCAAGTGAGCTCATTTACATCACTCTTTCTCTCTTTCCCAATGACGTGGGCGTCGATTAAGGAGGCCCTCCGCACCTCTCTGATTCAGAGGGGTTAAATGCAGAGGACACATTTCAGTTGAACGCATTTCAGTTGTCCAACTGACTAAGTGTCCCCCTTTCCCTTTTCCCTTCCCTGTCTCTCTGTATTGCGGTCTCCACCGTTCTCTCTCTCCTCCCTCTATCTCTCGCCCTCTCTGTTACTCTAGGAACCAGTCAGACAGTTTACCCCTTCACTCCCTCTGACAGAGGAGGCGTAGAAGGTTTCCCCTCCTCCCTCTCCTCTCTTGGATTCATCTAGCGCTCCTCTCTTCCTCCTCTGGCTGGAGTTAATGGCTTTAGCATCTCCCTTATCTCAGACACACTGCCATGGCTCAGAGCTGGGATTTACTGGATGTTTGGAGCTGTGTGACACACACACACACACACACACACTTGACAGCAGTGAGATACACATGTGCATCCGCACACACACACACACATAAACATACACGGATGCACGGCTGCACACGCACACACACATAGACATACACGGATGCATGGCTGCACACACACACGGCATAAACTAGCACTAATTAGCAGCGTGTCATTTCACTGATTTGTTCCACAACATCCAGTTGCATCACACCCTCCATCAGGGGAGGGAAGACAGCAGAGCAGCAATCAGACACTGAAACCATCCATGTAATCATCTAATCATCTGCTCCAGCATCCGCCTGCTTGTCCCTACAGGGCCTGTGTGTGTGTGTGTGTGTGTGTGTGTGTGTGTGTGTGTGTGTGTGTGTGTGTGTGTGTGTGTGTGTGTGTGTGTGTGTGTGTGTGTGTGTGTGTGTGAGAGAGAGAGAACATGCGATACACATACGCAAGTGCGCACACATACACACACGTCTGGCTGTCTATACATTGAAGCCCTATATATACCACAGTGCTGTCACAGTCAGACTTTCGTGGCTACTCCCCCCCTTCCTTCCTCTCCCTTCCTTCCTTCCTTCCTTCCTTCCTTCCTTCCTCCCTCCCTCCCCAATCTGCGTGACCCTGTCCTCTAGTCAGCCGAGGGGACGATATGACAGCCTGCTGACAGGCCTGATGGGAGTGCCCCTGGCCCCTGGCCCCTGTTGCTGCTCACACATGCACAGACATGGTCGCTCACACAAACAGTCACACACACATACACACTCTCTCTCTCTTTCTCTCTCTCTCTCTCTCTCTCTCTCATACACACACACACACACACACACACACACACACACACAAACACACACACACGGCTCATCTCATCACCCTGAACTGCTGCCACTGTGGTAGGAGACCCTTCACCCTGCACAGACGCTTAGCCAGCCGACAACCCCACACACACACAGCTGGACACACACACACACCCATATCCCTTTCTTCTTTGAATACAGAGGAAGAGGAGAATAGGTCGCTTTGAGAGAGACAGAAAGAGAGAGAGAGAGAGCAACCCCCATCTTAATTCACATAATGTAGATGTTATCCAAGGTTTTACATGTACTGAGAGATGTTTGGCCTCTGTAGACATGGGGACCTTGGATTCTCACAGAATAATGATCAGCATCAGAGCACTTCTCCATATTACCCCTATCTGTATCCACCAAAGCCGAACTCACTCCCGTCGTCACATAGGCCTGCTATGTGGTCACAGTGTGCGTTCATAGGGGCTTGCTGATTGGACTCCAGCTCAGAGAAAAGGAGGACAATGGACGATCGGGCGCCACTGTGCCCCTGAGTGTCATTGGACATTTGTGTCCTGGCCCTCTGCCATTTCATTTTAAACAAGTGTGTTTGTGTCCCTCCCTTGTCGTAACGCAAACCCCCATGCCCACCGACATGTCCGCTCTACACAAACAACCCTGGCAATGCCAGTCGCTCACTGTGCCATCCTGGAATCATAATGGGTCACACATAGCTACGCTTCATCTCTTCTCCTGCCTGGGTCTGGCCACAATACTTTTCCCACATCACAAGATACGTTTTCTCTTGCCAAACATCGAGGGAAGTATCTCCTAGCATGGCGTATCCAACCTTGGACAGAGGCAACCTCTATGTCCCCACATGCGTCCTCCATTGCCTGGAGAAGCTGCATTCGGGCATAGGGTTGGCGATCATACACTTTCCAGCGCCAGGCTGAGAAGAATTCCTCTATGGGATTTAGAAAAGGTGAATATGGGGTAGGTACAAAACAACAAATGGTGGATTGTTGGCAAACCAGTTTTGTACCAGAACAGCCCGGTGAAAACTAACATTGTTCCATAAAACCACAAATCTAGCAGGCTCCTGATCTGGATCAGGGACAAGTATTGTGTAAATTGCATCCAGAAATGTGAGCATATGGCCGGTGTTGTACGGACCCAGCGTGGCATTGTGATGGAGGACCCCGTTTTGAGTGATGGCAGCACACATAGTTATATTACCCCCACGCTGTCCAGGGACATTGGTAATTGCCCTCTGTCCTATTACATTCCTTCCGCGGTGCCTGGTTTTGGTGAGGTTGAAGCCAACCTCATCCACATAAATAAATTCATGGCGAATTACATGGGCATCCAGCTCCAATATTCTCTGTAACAGACAAAAGGATATACAGATGAGTAAATATGGTACTGAAGTACTGGAAGTAGTGTTGCATACATACCTCTACAAAGTCATGTCGCATATTCTTGACTCTGTCAGAATTTCTCTCAAATTGCACCTTGTAAAGTTGTTTCATCGTCACTCGGTGCCGTTGGAGGATGCGTTGTATGGTCGACAGGCTTAAAGCATTGATGTTGTTAAATATGGTGTCATTATTCAAGATATGCTCTCTTATCTCTCAAATCCAAATCCTGGAGTGTGACTGTTTGAGGTTGTGGACAGGTGTCTTTTATACTGATAACAAGTTCAAACAGGTGCCATTAATACAGTTAACGAGTGGAGGACAGAGGAGCCTCTTAAAGAAGAAGTTACAGGTCTGTGAGAGCCAGAAATATTGCTTGTTTGTAGGTGACCAAATACTTATTTCACACCATAATTTGCAAATAAATTCATTAACAATCCTACAATGTGATTTTCTGGAATTCTTTTTCTCATTTTGTCTGTCATAGTTGAAGTGTACCTATGATGAAAATTACAGGCCTCTCTCATCTTTTCAAGTGGGAGAACTTGCACAATTGGTGGCTGACTAAATACTTTTTTGCCCCACTGTATATCAGAGACAGATAGCCATCTTAGGGCTAACAAATGCTTGATTGAAGTCCCGCGGAGCGTAATGAGAAAGGGTCACAGCTCTGTAGCCGACAGGAGCCATTTCTCAACGCGTTGTGGATGTGTCATGTTATGATATTCATATTATTATATATGATATTCATCATTAACAGTTGGTTCAGGTTTGACTGATAATGCAGAAGACAGGAAATGGAATCCGAGTGTTATGCAGGATTGATTTGATTCATAAATCATCTAGTTTGATTGAGGCCTGCTGCCCTCACTCGCTGTCTGCTCTCCCAGTGTGTCTACCAAATGGCACCCTATTCCCTTTTTAGTGCACTACTTTTGACCCAGGCCCATAGGGCTCTGGTCAAAAATAGTGCACCGTATAGGGGATAGGGTACAATTTGCGATGCAGACCCTCTATTTCCCATGCCACTTACTTAGCGTCGGATGTGCTGTGACGTTTTCACCGATTTATTTTAATATCGAGGCAATACAACTCAAAGGGAGGGGCAGTCTTTTATTGCCTCAAAAGAACAGGTGCAGATGCTTCGTAACCACGGCCATCAGATCTTTTATACACCTTTCCTATCTTTCCTATTTTCTAAAACTGGAGTTATGAAGGACATCTGTTCTCAAACCAGTCTGGAGGATAGAGTTCACCTTTACCCTCGCACAACAAAACAAACAAAAGTTCCACTCTACTGCACAGACGTGTAGACACACACACACACACACATACAAACACACAGCCTCCCCCCACACACCACACATTATGGGACGGCAGGGTAGCCTAGTGGTTAGAGCGTTGGACTAGTAACCGGAAGGTTGGAAGTTCAAACCCCCGAGCTGATAAGGTACAAATCTGTCGTTCTGCCCCTGAACAGGCAGTTAACCCACTGTTCCTAGGCCGTCATTGAAAATAAGAATTTGTTCTTAACTGACTTGCCTGGTTAAATAAAGCTACAAAAAAATGTTTTAAATGTTCGACAAAGTGTACCCCACTACATACAGACGCTCCTATGGGACTCAGTACCACCAAGCCTTATATAATGTATTATTAAAGCTTAAGGCTTCTTTCATGTCTCAATACTTCCATTAGGCTCATACTTATTTTTATACATACAGTACATGCAGTACTGCAAGAATGTTGTGTTTAACAGTAAAGTAAAGAACAGTACTTTAGTTTTTCTTTGGTTGTTATGTGAAATAGGCTACATGGGAGTGTGAGCGATGTGAAGGACAGAGAGAGTTGGGGGATATGTTGGTTGGATGGGGAGGGGGATTCTTGATGGGGGAAGAGCTCAGTCCTGCCATTCAGGGCCGGACGGACGAGTGTGGGTGAAGAGGTGGAGGAGGGAGACAGTCGCAGCTCATCTTGTCTGCGGCGAAACCTCTTTCAGGAATCCCATCAAATTGCAGAGGCATACACACACACACCTACACACACACACACACACACACACACACACACACACACACACACACACACACACACACACTCACACAGAAGTCAGCCACCTTTATCTCCTCTCACTCTCAAGGATGAGAGTCAGACAGAGACTTACAGTATTAGACTCACATCCCCTCCTCTTTCTAACAAGAGCTCTCAGAACTATATCTACTGCATAACAGGGCCTGGAGATAGTAGGTTATAGACAGCAGATCAGCATCCTGTCTCACGCTATACAAATGACCCTCTCATCCCAGCACATGACATGCTGTTAGGGCTGTGCATTGCGCAAGAGGCTTGTTAAAGCCTTCAGTGTTTGTAGTATATTCAACAGTGGTGTCTTTGAGTCTGTAGGGAAATAGATGAGCTAGCCAGAGGAACATGTTGTGTCTGTATCGTGTGTGTGTGTGTCTCTCTGTGTGTGTGTGTGTGTGTGTGTGTGTGTGTGTGTGTGTGTGTGTGTGTGTGTGTGTGTGTGTGTGTGGTGTTCGCTGTCTGAGCTCCAAAACACACATGCATGGAGACACACTCTCTCTCTCCCTTTCTCTCTGTCATGCTAGCGTTGTGATTGTTACTTCAAATGAGTTTGTTTTATTTGCTCGTATTACAGTATGCGGTCATTCATATCATCTTCCTTTTCCAAATGCACTTATTGTATGTCCCCCGGGATAGGAGGGTCTGCTCAATCAAATCTAAAACATCAGCGTGTTCTGTAGAGAGAGGAAATTGACTGTAGCCCACCTCCATCACCATGTCCATTAGCCTTGTGTCTCCATCTGTCACGCTGGGCCAACACACACACGCACGCACACATACACACACCCTCAGACCACTCACCCAGACCACTCACAGGTCAGCTATCCAATAGGGACTCGGTCGGCACAGTAGGTCCGAGGTTTTAGCCAATCGATGCGAACGAAAATGGATTCAAGCGACGGGAGTGATATGGCACACAGCCCTGTTGTCTCAGGAGTGGTCTCTACTTCGTCCTCTTCTAGTAGGAGGACATGGACACAGTGGAAATTGATGAGGGAAAATACATGAGAAGAATGGGAGATTCCTTCCGTCCAGTGGGGTATAGCAGAAATCAGTGAAGGCAAGAGTTTAGGGTTGCGGTAGATTCCCTTTCTGTTTAGCTGGTAAGGAGTTTGGAATGTTGTGGGGAAATCAATGGGAGGATCACTGTACTGTGGAGAGTCATGTGTGTGAGACACACACACTGACACACAGAAGTAGACCGCACACGCGCGCGCACACACACACACTGGCACAGAAGTAGACCGCACACACGCACGCACACACACACACACAGGCACAGAAGTAGACCTCACACACACACACACACACACACACACACACACACACACACACACACACACACACAGAAGTAGACTGCACACACACACTGACACACAGAAGTAGACTGCACACACACACACCCACACTGACACACAGAAGTAGACTGCACACACACACACACACCCACACTGACACACAGAAGTAGACCGCACACACTCACACACACACACTCACACACACACACACACAGACTGCACACACACACACACACACACACACACACAGACACACACATTCTCTCTCTCACAGGTTCCAGATATCACTCCCTCTTCCTTAGTAATGCAAATACGAAACCATCCACTGACAGGGAGTCTCTCTGCGTCTCTCTGTCTCTGACACACACTCCTCTTTCGTCCTCTCCCTCGCTCCTCTCATCTCTGAAACGGACACATTTCTCCCCGGTCGGTGCCCCTTTGACAGTTTGATGTGTAGATCTCCCTCTTTTTCTGATGCTGTTGCCCGCTCACTGTTCTGGCCATCTGCTACTCATACAGTTTGGATCACACTACTGAGCGGTGCTTCACCCTCATCATCAACGCAAGCGCCGTCTTTTGACCGAGTTGATTGATTGATGTTTCATTGTGTTTCTCTAATGCTCGGGGGCTTGGAAGCAGGTTCAACGTCTCTCTCGTCATAGTACGGTAATGAGATGGTGGTTTATTCCTGCAGTACAGGACCGACGGTGTTTTGACCTGACCAATATTTACTTTTGACCGTACAGTCCAGGGCACAGTGTTTCCTGGTCAGGGTTGTGGTGACCTGGTCACGGTCATGTGGTCAGTGAAAACTCCTGGTCCTAAGTAAACAACAGGTGCCCATGCAGACATCAAACAGGGCAGCAGGTAGCCTTGCCGTTAAATCTGGTTCCAATACCCGAGCTGACAAGGTGGAAAATTGGTCGGTGTGCCCTTGAGCAAGGCACTTCACCCTAATGTTCTCCGTACTACTATGGCTGACCCTGGAAAACAACGCTTTACACTGCACCTATCCGGTGTATGTGACAATAACACATTTAAATCTCATAACCTTCTCCAGCCAACTGATCCATAGTTAATGTAACCTCTGGTTTGTGTGTTTGAACCATACAGTAGTTAATGAAACCTCTGGTCTGTGTGTTTGAACCATACAGTAGTTAAGGTAACCTCTGGTCTGTGTGTTTGAACCCATACAGTAGTTAAGGTAACCTCTGGTCTGTGTGTTTGAACCATACCGTAGTTCATGTAACCTCTGCTCTGTGTGTTTCAACCATACAGTAGTTAATGAAACCTCTGCTCTGTGTGTTTGAACCATACAGTAGTTAATGAAACCTCTGGTCTGTGTGTTTGAACCATACAGTAGTTAAGGTAACCTCTGGTCTGTGTGTTTGAACCCATACAGTAGTTAAGGTAACCTCTGGTCTGTGTGTTTGAACCATACAGTAGTTCATGTAACCTCTGGTCTGTGTGTTTCTGTCTCATAGATTTCTCGGGGTGCCCCCAGGCAGAGGGAGCTGCCCCCTGACAGGACCTCTGCCCTTTGACCTCATCTACACAGACTACCACGGCATGCAGCAGATGAAGCAGCACATGGGGCTCTCGCTCAAGAGACACAAGTATGTGTCTGTGTGTGTGTGTGTGTGTGTGTGGGTGTGGGTGCGTGTGCGTGTACGTGCCAGTGTGTATAATATACATGTGTCAGTGTGATGTCATAGCTAAGGTTTACGACCTGTGTTTATGAGTCCATTAGGGCTGCTTGTTAGGTGCACTGCTACTGACGTGTCTCTCTGCTCGTAACTCACACGGTTAATTAATCCCCTATAGGTCAGTAAAACATCCCTCAGTCTCCGGCCAGACTGTCAGTCCTGTCTAATACTATGATGGAAGGGGAGGGGGCATCAATACAAAAGGACAGCGCCACAGCAGTAACAATACACACTCTCTCCGTCCACTCAGAATTACATGACAGGTCTTCCTTTTGAAGTCCACACCTAAATGAATTCAGAGAAACACAAACGCACACATAGACAACAACAAAAAACACATGCATTTTCTTACACTCTAACTGCAGTGTTGAGAAAGGGCTCATAAGTACCTATTTCACGGTAAAGTCTACACTTGTATTCGACGCATGTGACAAATAAATGGATTTGATTTGACACATGTTTAGAGGCGGACCCACACACACACACACATGTTCAGTGCCGTCTATCTGACACACACCATTGGCAGACTTTTCTGCTCGGCAACAAACAGCCCCAACTAGAACGCATACAGCACAACGCTCATACCAGCTCATCTTCTATATACAGTATGCACCAGCCCAGCTGTCAACAGCTTCTTATTACTGTTGTACTGGTTGGGTTTTGCGTTGCGGTTAACTATCAATCGTAGCGAGGCGCTGAGCGAAGGAGGGAGCGAGATAGAGGGGAGGAAAGATAGAGGGAGAGTGCAAATGGAAGAGTGGCAAGCCTCTTGACTCAAACTGACACCAGATAACAGCCGATGCCCACGCCATGTATTTTTTTAATCCAATTATGAATGAGGGGTGAGAGAGTTTTGGTATGCGTGCGTGTGTGTATGCATTTTGGCATGAGGTAAGAGCATGAGAAGTGGGCCCGATGCTCTGGTTAAATTATCCCTATCCCAGCAGCTCTCTCTCTGTCTGTGTGTGTCTGTGTGTGTGTGTGTGTGTGTGTGTGTGTGTGTGTGTGTGTGTGTGTGTGTGTGTGTGTGTGTGTGTGTGTGTGTGTGTGTGTGTGTGTGTGTGTGTGTGGTTCAGGGTTTAGGCGCTAGCGTTAAGTTTCGGGTTAAGGGTTTTAGGGTTACGGTTAAGGTAAAGGTTCGGGAAAATAGGATTTTGAATTGGACTGAATTATGTGTCCCCACAAGGTTAGTTGTACAAGACTGTGTGTGTGCGTATGTATCACGTTTCAGGGAAGACCCAGATGCAGACAGTGTTGAAGTATCAAAGGTTTATTACTAGAACAGGGGGCAGGCAAAATGACAGTTCAAGGGCAGGCAGAGGTCAGTAATCCAGTGTGGTGTGACAAGGTACAGAACGGCAGGCTCAGGGTCAGGGCAGGCAGAATGGCCAAAACCGAGAAAACTAGGAACTGACAGGAGCAAAGGGGAAACCGCTGGTCTGTTTGACGAACAAAGCAAACTGGCAACAGACAAACAGAGGACACAGGTATAAATACACCGGGGATAATTTTGAGGGAAGATGGGAGACACCTGGTGGGGGGTGGGGACAAGCACAAAGACAGGTGAAACAGATCAGGGTGTGACGGTGTGTGCGTGCCTGCCTGCGTGTGTGTGTGTGTGTGTGTTTGTGACCAAACAACTGGTTGTAATAGTTTGCGGTGTATAAATCAACTACTTTTTCAGAGTACAGCGCGATTTGAGGTTTCGAGACGGAATTAATATCAGAACTTTTTGAAAAGTAAGCCCTAAACATATTCAGATGTAGCTATGGTAAACAACCTTTGGTGTTATTATTTAATGAGCGAGCTCACATAATAAATCTCCTCTGCAACACACAGGGAATTGGCGTCACGATGAAATGTACGAGCCACTCATTATACTCATCTATAACATGTATAGAGCTCAGTATTTATTTGTAAGAAGAACAAACTCCATCGCTTTCTTCCGCACCGTACATCATATTACAAAGCTTTTATACTACAAACGTGAATGACTTATCAGTCTAGTCCACACCTTATTGGAGCCTCACACGCTTTCAAGGATGAAGTAGCCTTTAGACACTCTACTTTAACCCCAGATGCAGTGCTTTACCCACAGTCCTTAGAGGATTTGTGGACAAGAATGAGATACGAGCCTTTTATCAGCCCTATCAACTGAAAGGCATATCATTAATCAAGTGCAGAGCTCCTGGGCCCTTCAGTCTCTGTTTAATTACTTTAGTTTGATGTTGCTCCCAACGTCCAGATGCATTAATAATGCCTGGCCAGCCAATACGCTAGTTTCCTGGGGAAGGGGGAGGTGTGTGCTTGCACGCACGTGTGCATGTGTGCCTGTGCGTGTGTGTGTGTGTGTGTGCGTTCAGGGGAAGAAGAGGATGGGGGGGGTCAGTGATAGGAAGAGGGCAGAGGTCTGGTAAAGATGCTGAAAGCTGATATTGCGTGGCTTTAAATCACACCTTGCAACTGATAGTCGGGGGGGATACACTATTGATCCCTATGTACGTGCAGCACAAGGGGATGTGTGAAAGGTACTCCTCAGCCTGAAGTCTCCCCACTTGGGCCAGCTAGCTTTTTGCGTGGCGCCGTCTGGTAAGACCCGTCAGGAGGGCGGCCACGTGTGCTAGCAAGGCAGAGGTCCTGAGTTTGCGCCAGTTATGGATTGAATCGGGAGGAAGAGGTACTCGCTAAGCAAGCAGTGTGACGTCCTTTACATACGCATGGTGAATTTACTGCTCTGATAGAGCAGAGCTGGAGGAGGACTGCGAGGGCATACATACAGTATACACGTGCGCACACACACACAGAAAATGTTACGTAAGCACACACACACACACACTCCGCAACCCAGGCCGTTTCTCACCTCACAAACTAACTCACCTCATGATCGGCTACTGGGAGCACTGATCACAGTATTTACAAGCCACAGTTACCTTTTTCCCCTTTTTGAACAAGAGAACGCAATGTACACTGAGTGGACAAAACATTAGGAACACCTTTCATAATATTGAGCTGCACCCCCTTTTGCCCTCAGAACAGCCTCAATTCATTGGGGCAGAGACTCTACAGGGCGTTTAAAGTATTCCGCAGGAATGGTGGCCCATGTTGACTCCAATGCTTCTCACATTTGTGTCAAATTGGCTGGATGTCCTTTGGGTGGTGGACCATTTTTGATACAAGAACAGGTGTTCCTAATGTTTTGTATACTCAGTGTATAAGAAACTTTATATGTATCTATATGTGGTGGTTTGTGATGTAGAACACATATTTATCTATATCAGTGGTTTGTGATGTAGAACACATATTTATCTATATCAGTGGTTTGTGATGTAGAACACATATTTATCTATATCAGTGGTTTGTGATGTAGAACACATATTTATCTATATCAGTGGTTTGTGATGTAGAACACATATTTATCTATATCAGTGGTTTGTGATGTAGAACACATATTTATCTATATCAGTGGTTTGTGATGTAGAACACATATTTATCTATATCAGTGGTTTGTGATGTAGAACACATATTTATCTATATCAGTGGTTTGTGATGTAGAACACATATTTATCTATATCAGTGGTTTGTGATGTAGAACACATATTTATCTATATCAGTGGTTTGTGATGTAGAACACATATTTATCTATATCAGTGGTTTGTGATGTAGAACACATATTTATCTATATCAGTGGTTTGTGATGTAGAACACATATTTATCTATATCAGTGGTTTGTGATGTAGAACACATATTTATCTATATCAGTGGTTTGTGATGTAGAACACATATTTATCTATATCAGTGGTTTGTGATGTAGAACACATATTTATCTATATGTGGTGGTTTGTGATGTAGAACACATATTTATCTATATCAGTGGTTTGTGATGTAGAACACATATTTATCTATATCAGTGGTTTGTGATGTAGAACACATATTTATCTATATCAGTGGTTTGTGATGTAGAACACATATTTATCTATATCAGTGGTTTGTGATGTAGAACACATATTTATCTATATCAGTGGTTTGTGATGTAGAACACATATTTATCTATATCAGTGGTTTGTGATGTAGAACACATATTTATCTATCAGTGGTTTGTGATGTAGAACACATATTTATCTATATCAGTGGTTTGTGATGTAGAACACATATTTATCTATATCAGTGGTTTGTGATGTAGAACACATATTTATCTATATCAGTGGTTTGTGATGTAGAACACATTTATCTATATCAGTGGTTTGTGATGTAGAACACATATTTATCTATATCAGTGGTTTGTGATGTAGAACACAGATTTATCTATGTCAGTGGTTTAAATCTAAACAGGAACAGTGGTGGGTGACAGCCTCCCACCCTGTCGCCCCCTAGGGACCGTTCCCGCTACAAGCAACAATTTAACCAAGATTAGTCCCCACTCTGATCCTCTGCTAGATATGCTACCAGATATTCCACTCAGTAACTCCAAAGCCATTTCCCTCCTTCTTTTCATCCCTTCATCCCTCCATCCCACCATCCCCTTCACACGTACAGGGTAATCTTGTCTGTTGGCAGAAGATTCTCCTGTTTTTGAGACGATGAGGGAGGGAGGGAGGGATAGATGGAGAGATGGATGAAGGGAGGGAGGGAGGGAGGGAGGGAGGGAGGGAGGGAGGGAGGGAGGGAGGGAGGGAGGGAGGGAGGGAGGGAGGGAGGGAGGGAGGGAGGGAGGGAGGGATAAGGGATAAGGGATAAGGGATAAGGGAGGGAGGGATGGAGAGAGGGAGGGATGAGAGAGAGAGAGATAGGTAGGGAGGGATAACGGGAGGGAGGGATGGAGAGAGAGTGAGGGAGGGATAAAGGGAGGGATGGAGGGATGGAGGGAGGGTGGGATAAGGGAGGGAGGGATGGAGAGAGTGGGAGGGATGAGAGAGAGGGAGGGAGGGATGAGAGAGAGAGAGATAGGTAGGGAGGGATAATGGGAGGGAGGGATGGAGAGAGTGAGGGAGGGAGGGAGGGATAAAGGGAGGGAGGGATGGAGAGAGAGAGGGAGGGAGGGAGGGATGGAGAGAGGGAGGGAGGGAGGGAGAGAGAGAGAGAGAGAGAGAGAGAGAGAGAGAGAGGCAGAACTGAAAGTTAAATCTCTCATCAATGTTTCATGACACCTCTGAAAGCGGCCTCCTTGACTTACAGCTGCTCAAAGAGGCATGGCACTTTTTTAAGACGCTCCCTTCGAGATATGTCGCTGTCGATCTAATGCCCTGTGCTCGTTTGCAGAAGAACACACCAAAGTGTCACAGAAATACCTGCGTCACCTTGGGCAGCATGGTAAAGATATTATGCCTACAGTGAAATGTGTATCAATCGTGTTCACATGCTTGAAAATAGCCCATTAGCATCACAACAATGCCTTGAACACACACACACACAGTAAACGCACACTAGACACTGCATCTCCGTATATAGGCCTAGCAATCTTTGCTGTCGTGTTGACACAATAGCAACACATTAATAACGTCAGGACAACGTTGCAAAAAAAAAGAATACCCAGTGGTTGCATGGTGTGTGCGTCACTGCGGTGTTAAAAGGTGCCCATGGTGCTGTTGTATTTAATGCAGTGCGTGTTATTTACTTTGAAATGGAGCCAGTGAATCTGGAACACAGTGTTAGAAGGGGAAGTTACACACATCTACGAACGCACACACGCACACACACACACACACACGCGCCGCTGCTAAATCGTGGCCACCACTGAAAGAAAAAATGAATCTGGCCCCGCTGCTGAAAAACATCCAAGGGAAACACTGCACAAGGGGGCCCCTGTCAAGGGGGCCTTGGTGACCACTGGTCAGCAACACAGACGCGTTATGAGGTACACATGGAAATATGAGATTTTAACTTGTATTTCTTTCTGGGAAATATGTTATCGATAGACTACAGCTCTGCTTCAAGTGCTTATGTGTCTACTTGAAAATCTGATTCTAAGCAGAACATTTCAGCCCTGTCTCAAACTAGGAGAAACCATGGCTCTATCTATCCGCTGCACACTCTGCTTGGTATTCCACGGTAACGGAACTGCGCTTTGACTTTAAAAAATGTATGCCAGACAAAAACGATTGATTTCAAAGTTGAACAAACGATAAAACTCTCCAGAAGGATTACTTTTAACAATGTTAAAAGTTCACAGCACAGCACAGTAGATTACAGTACAGTACAATACAGTACGTTAGAGTATAATACAGTACAGTAGAGCTCAATACAGCAAAGCAGAGTAGGGTAGGGTATAGTTCAGTGCAGTAGAATACAGTACAGTACAGTAGAGTATAGTTCAGTAGAGTAGAGTATATTGTATACTGTATTATACTCAACTTTTCTTTAGTGTTCTATATTGTACTGTACTATTGTATTGAACAGTACTCTGCTATGCTCTACTCACTGTACTGTACTCTACTGTCCTGCACTGTACTGTACTGTGCTAGCCAAACTTGTGAAACATACGTCTATGATAGGTTCAGATTTGGTCAAGTCCGGTCCGTCCTTTGACATTAACATCTAAAGCCAAGGCGGACTGGCCAAAGCTCATCTACTTTTCAACATCCGTGAACGTCCGGTGTAGGTTGGTGCTCAGCAGTGAGGATGCTGGTTAAGGTAAATGGAGAGAGAGAGGGGGCTCATGGGTAGGTGTCACTAACAGCTGGGAGAGGTGACAATAACTGAAGAGTGAGAGATAGAGGTAGATAGCGGGGGAGAGAGAGAGAGAGGGGCAGGGGTTGTCCAGACTGAGACTGGTTTAACACTGTTGGTTTTGTCACGCCCTGGCCATAGAGAGGCTTTTTATTCTCTATTTTGGTTAGGCCAGGGTGTGACTAGGGTGGGCGTTCTATGTTATTTTTTCTATGTTTTTGTATTTCTTTGTTTTTGGCCGGGTATGGTTCTCAATCAGGGACAGCTGTCTGTCGTTGTCTGATTGAGAACCATCCTTAGGTAGCTCTTGCCCACATGGGTTTCGTGGGTAGGTAATTTCTGTTTAGTGTGGTTTGCACCTGACGGAGCTGTTTCGGTTGTTTCTTTGGTCCCTTGTTGCATTTAGTGTTCAGTTTATTAAAAATAATGATGAACACTTACCAGGCTGCATCTTGGTCCTCACCTTCTTCCACCAACGGCCATTACAGGTTTGACCATTAGATGACAGGAAGACAAAGAAAGTTAACAGCTGAACATAACAAGCAGTATGCCAGTGGAAGGGAGAACAGTAGAAGGTGACCCAACTGTGTCTTGTGACTGTTATGATTTCCCATTGTAGCCAATTAGGTTGCAGAAATTCCATTATAGATTTTTTTTGTTGTCATTTTTGTAAAGGAATTGAGTTGAATCACTTAATAATTTATAAACAACATTTCTATCATTACCATTACTATAACTAATTGGTATGTCTTCCATTACGTGTAACTTCTCCGAACTCTCATTATCCTCCCTCCACATGAAGGAGAGACATTAGAAAATGATCATACAGATATGTGGGTTGTTGGTAACGGTATTACAAGGCACAAGGCAATATTTCTTAAGGGTGCAGAAGATGAACATCTCCAAAACCAAATATACGTTTTGATATCAGTTGCCAGGGGTATTTACGTCAACGTGATTTGTATTTTGATGTACAGTACCACTGAAAAGTTTGGACACCTCATTCAAGGGTTTTTCTTTATTTCCAACAGTCTTGAAGGAGTTCACACACATGCTGAGCTCTTTTTCTTCACTCTCTGTGGTCCAATTCATCTCAAACCATCTCAATTTGCTTGAGGTCGTGTGATTGTCAGGTCAGCTGATGCAACAATCTCCTTGGTCAAATAGTCCTTAAACAGCCTAGAGTGTTTTTTGGGGTCATTGTCCTGTTGAAAAACAAATGATAGTCCCACTAAGGGCAAATGAGATGGGATGGTGTATCTTGTGGTAGCCATGCTGGATAAGTGTGCCTTGAATTCTAAATGGCTCTAAATAGCTCACCGACAGTGTCACCAGCAAAGCACCATCACACCTCCTCCTCCATGCTTCACGGTGGGAACCACACATGCAGAGATCAGCCGTTCACCTACTCTGCGTCTCACAAAGACACGATGGTTGGAACCAAAAATCTCTCATTTGAACTCATCAGACCAAAGGACAGATTTCCACCAGGTCTAATGTCTATTGCCCGTGTTTCTTGGCCCAAGCAAGTCTCTTCTTATCATTGGTGACCTTAAGTAGTGGTTCCTTTGCAGCAATATGACCAAGACAGCCTGATTCACACAGTCTCCTCTGAACAGTTGATGTTGAGATGTGTCTGTTACTTGAACTCTCTGAAGCATTTCTTTGGGCTGCAATTTCTGAGGCTGGTAACTCTAATGAACTTATCCTCTGCAGCAGAGGTAACTCTGGGTCTTCCTTTCCTGTGGCGGTCCTCATGAGAGCCAGTTTCATCATAGTGCTTGATGGTTTTTGCGACTGCAATTGAAGATACTTTAAAAGTTGTTGACATTTTCTACATTGATTGACTGACCTCCATGTCTTAAAGCAATGGACTGTCATTTCTCTTTGCTTAATTGATCTGTTCTTGCTATAATATGGACTTAGTCTTTTACCAAATAGGGCCATCTTCTGTATACCACCCCAACATTTTGGGGTGATTTTTGTATTTTTTAAACTTTTATTCCACCTTTATTTAACCAGGTAGGCAAGTTGAGAACAAGTTCTCATTTACAATTGCGACCTGGCCAAGATAAAGCAAAGCAGTTCGACACATACAACGACACAGAGTTACACATGGAGTAAAACAAACATACAGTCAATAATACAGTATAAACAAGTCTATATACGATGTGAGCAAATGAGGTGAGATAAGGGAGGTAAAGTCAAAAAAAGGTAATGGTGGCAAAGTAAATACAATATAGCAAGTAAAACACTAGAATGGTAGATTTGCAGTGGAAGAATGTGCAAAGTAGAAATAAAATAATGGGGTGCAAAGGAGCAAAATAAATAAATACAGTAGGGAAAGAGGTAGTTGTTTGGGCTAAATTATAGATGGGCTATGTACAGGTGCAGTAATCTGTGAGCTGCTGTGACAGCTGGTGCTTAAAGCTAGTGAGGGAGTTAAGTGTTTCCAGTTTCAGAGATTTTTGTAGTTCGTTCCAGTCATTGGCAGCAGAGAACTGGAAGGAGAGGCAGCCAAAGGAATAATTGGTTTTGGGGGTGACCAGAGAGATATACCTGCTGGAGCGTGTGCTACAGGTGGGTGCTGCTATGGTGACCAGCGAGCTGAGATAAGGGGGGACTTTACCTAGCAGGGTCTTGTAGATGACCTGGAGCCAGTGGGTTTGGTGACGAGCATGAAGGTAGGGCCAGCCAACGAGAGCTTACAGGTCGCAGTGGTGGGTAGTATATGGGGCTTTGGTGACAAAACGGATGGCACTGTGATAGACTGCATCCAATTTATTGAGTAGGGTATTGGAGGGTATTTTGTAAATGACATCGTCGAGGATCTGTAGGATGGTCAGTTTTACAAGGGTATGTTTGGCAGCATGAGTGAAGGGTGCTTTGTTGCGAAATAGGAATCCAATTCTAGATTTAACTTTGGATTGGAGATGTTTGATGTGAGTCTGGAAGGAGAGTTTACAGTCTAACCAGACACCTAGGTATTTGTAGTTGTCTAGAACCGTCCAGAGTAGTGATGTTGGACGGGCGGGCAGGTGCAGGCAGCGATCGGTTGAAGAGCATGCATTTAGTTTTACTTGTATTTAAGAGCAATTGGAGGCCACGGAAGGAGAGTTGTATGGCATTGAAGCTCCTCTGGAGGGTTGTTAACACAGTGTCCAAAGAAGGGCCAGAAGTATACAGAATGGTGTCGTCTGCGTAGAGGTGGATCAGAGACTAATCAGCAGCAAGAGTGACATCATTGATGTATACAGAGAAGAGAGTCGGTCCAAGAATTGAACCCTGAGGCACCCCCATAGAGACTGCCAGAGGCCCGGACAACAGGCCCTCCGATTTGACACACTGAACTCTATCAGAGAAGTAATTGGTGAACCAGGCGAGGCAATCATTTGAGAAACCAAGGCTATGATTGGCTAAAAACGCATTAAGAAGGAAAGACATTCCACACATTAACTTTTAACAAGGTACACCTGTTAATTGAAATGCGTTCCAGGTGACTATCTCATGAAGCTGGTTGAGAGAATGCCAAGAGTGAGCAAAGCTATCATCAAGGCAAAGTGTAGCTACTTTGAAGAATCTCAAATATAGAATATATTTCCATTTGTTTAACACTTTTTTGGTTTCTACATGATTCCATATGTGTTATATCATAGTTTTGATGTCTTCACTATTCTACAATGTAGAAAATAGTACAAATAAAGAAAAACCCTTGAATGAGTAGGTGTGTGCAAACTTTTGACTGGTACTGTATGTCTGATACCTTTTAAGACTTTTTCTGGTATATTTTCTAAGAATCAAATCAAATCAAATCAAATGTATTTATATAGCCCTTTGTACATCAGCTGATATCTCAAAGTGCTGTACAGAAACCCAGCCTAAAACCCCAAACAGCAAGCAATGCAGGTGTAGAAGCACAGTGGCTAGGAAAAACTCCCTAGAAACGTCAAAAGAAACCTAGAGAGGAACCAGGCTATGTGGGGTGGCCAGTCCTCTTCTGGCTGTGCCGGGTGGAGATTATAACAGAACATGGCCAAGATGTTCAAATGTTCATAAATGACCAGCATGGTCAAATAATAATAATCACAGGCAGAACAGTTGAAACTGGAGCAGCAGCACGGCCAGGTGGACTGGGGACAGCAAGGAGTCATCATGTCAGGTAGTCCTGAGGCATGGTCCTAGGGCTCAGGTCCTCCGAGAGAGAGAAAGAGAGAATTAGAGAGAGCATACTTAAATTCACACAGGACACCGGATAGGACAGGAGAAGTACTCCAGATATAACAAACTGACCCTAGTCCCCCGACACATAAACTACTGCAGCATAAATACTGGAGGCTGAGACAGGAGGGGTCAGGAGACACTGTGGTCCCCCCGGACAGGGCCAAACAGGAAGGATATAACCCCGCCCACTTTGCCAAAGCACAGCCCCCACACCACTAGAGGGATATCTTCAACCACCAACCTACCATCCTGAGACAAGGCCGAGTATAGCCCACAAAGATCTCCGCCACAGCACAACCCAAGGGGGGGCGCCAACCCAGACAGGAAGATCACAACAGTGACTCAACCCACTCAAGTGACGCACCCCTCCTAGGGACGGTATGAAAGAGCCCTAGTAAGCCAGTGACTCAGCCCCTGTAATAGGGTTAGAGGCAGAGAATCCCAGTGGAAAGAGGGGAACCGGCCAGGCAGAGACCGCAAGGGCGGTTCGTTGCTCCAGAGCCTTTCCATTCACCTTCACACTACTGGGCCAGACTACACTCAACCATATGACCCACTGAAGAGATGAGTCTTCGGTAAAGACTTAAAGGTTGAGACCGAGTTTGCGTCTCTGACATGGGTAGGCAGACCATTCCATAAAAATGGAGCTCTATAGGAGAAAGCCCTGCCTCCAGCTGTTTGCTTAAAAATTCTAGGGACAATTAGGAGGCCTGCTTCTTGTGACCGTAGCGTACGTGTAGGTATGTACGGCAGGACCAAATCAGAGAGATAGGTAGGAGCAAGCCCATGTAATGCTTTGTAGGTTAGCAGTAAAACCTTGAAATCCCTAAGTACCCTTTTACATCTATTTCTCCATAAATAAAAGCCTTTACATATGCCAAGTTTCTACGCTGGAAAATGGAAAGAAAAATGTATCTATGCCTTAATTTCCCCAAAATATAGACTCTTCGCTTTCATCTGACATCCAATTTGATATGCTCCTACGTACTTCACATGTTGGTGCGCGTGGGTTCTTTTCGATGGAAATGCCCTGGGCTCTCACGGGTCTTCAGCTTCTTCTACTAATCGTTCCTGAGCTCAGACAGGATTTAACACTCACTAGACTGGCAAAGCCCAGGGCAGAACTGTTAGGGCTTTGGAGCGTGTGTAGGGAATCCGTGAGTTACCATGAGTTACCATGTCACCCCTTTTCCTTGATTCCAAGAGATAGTTATTACCCAATTTCTCAGTATTCCCCATAGCCATTACTTTAGCATGCTGCTTCTAGTTCAATTACGTGCCCTTACATTTCTGAGAGGGTAAACTGGCCTTTAATTCTGCTTATATTACTTGGTTTTCCATCTCAGCTCCCAAACAACACTTGCTTGCTTTTGGAACAACAGAAATGATTGATGCCCCTCTCCCATCAACAGAGGCACAGCTATATCTATTAACTGCTACTTTACAACCGTTCCATAGTGAGCCTTTGTCGCCGTAGTGTCGATAGTATGTTCAGCAATGTGTGTCTTGAAAACCGGTATTGATGGTAGTTAACCTTCGTTGCTTTTTCTGTGTTCTCTCTTGACAGACACATACGCATAGCTTGTCAAACAGACACACACCCTGCATATCGAGCAGACAAATACACACACATACACACACACACACACTATTTGAAAGACCGATTAACCAACACAGACCTCGACTTGTGATTACGGCCTTTGAGAAAACACAAAGGCTTTCGGGGGAAAAAGAGAGGTGGTGATGCATTGTGGCCATTACTGAAATGATTAATTCTGTCTAAAAATCTGTTGTGACATGTAATTTATTAAGTTATTTACATTCATACAAAACATTAATGTCAAAAACAAGCATTCAGAAGTCGGGCTTTGTCTGTTCTGACAAGTTCTATCAGTTTTCAGCATGTTCAGAAATACACATGATGTTTAAATTAATCTCACATTTAATACCAGTACCCACTTTTGACAGGAAATGTCAGATGTGTAAATTTGCTCGCTGGTGTCGTGTTAAAATGTGCTCCTTATTTCAGGTGCCACATCCGTGTGATTGACACCTTCGGGACAGAGCCGGCCTACAACCATGAGGACTACGCCACCCTGCACGGCTACAGGACCAACTGGGGCTACTGGAACCTCAACTCCAGACAGTACATGACCATGTTCCGTAAGTATACATCAATATGGGTTATCACTCATTAGTATTACAACACAATGGATGGTTGCACAGACTATGATTAAAGGCCCAATCTGTAAGATTTCCTGGTCTCAGATTGTTGATTCAGTCTACCGCAGTATTGGACGTAAACAATGTCATTATATTATAGCGATTCAGGGGGAGGAGTGCGAGGGGCCAAGGCAAAGCACCACCCATGAAACTTTCAGCAGATATTAAGTGTATTGGGAAGAGGGCTACAATTAAGACCTGAATATTGCCATGTGCTTGTTGGGGGCTCAATTATTATTTGCTTTTGGAAAATGGCATATTAAAAAGGTTAGTTCACTATTATTGGATGTCAAGTCCAAAGCTACTTATGGGAGAGTTAGGAGGGAGTTAGGAGGGAGAGTTTGGAGGCCAGAGTGATGTGAGAGTTAGGAGGCCAGAGTGATGTGAGAGTTGGGAGGCCACAGTGATGTGAGAGTTGGGAGGCCACAGTGATGTGAGAGTTGGGAGGCCACAGTGATGTGAGAGTTGGGAGGCCACAGTGATGTGAGAGTTGGGAGGCCACAGTGATGTGAGAGTTGGGAGGCCACAGTGATGTGAGAGTTGGGAGGGCACAGTGATGTGAGAGTTGGGAGGCCACAGTGATGTGAGAGTTGGGAGGCCACAGTGATGTGAGAGTTGGGAGGCCACAGTGACGTGAGAGTTGGGAGGCCAGAGTGACGTGAGAGTTGGGAGGCCAGAGTGACGTGAGAGTTGGGAGGCCAGAGTGACGTGAGAGTTGGGAGGCCACAGTGATGTGAGAGTTGGGAGGCCACAGTGATGTGAGAGTTGGGAGGCCACAGTGATGTGAGAGTTGGGAGGCCACAGTGATGTGAGAGTTGGGAGGCCACAGTGGGACACAGTAGGATTCCACCATCATAGAGCCCTGGCCTTCACTGTCTGACTGGCTCTGCTTTTCATAGCATGTCATTGAGCTAACTGAGCACTTGACTTTATCCACCCTCACCCACTCCATCCTCCACAGCACCACTTAGCATCGCTATATATTCTGCACCACCAGTACAGATGATCACTGATTTGTTGCTGAGCATTTTCCAGCAGAGACGGAAATGCAAACATCTAGTGTATTCAAGATTTTAAAAGGTTTCTAAAGTTTGTAATTTCCATTTAAAATGCCAGACTTGATTTGCCCTAACGAAAAATGTATCAACCCCTACAAAAAATGTCCATTAATTATAATCCACATTATAATGAACTTTTCCTGTTGCAGGATTATTTTCCTGCTGTAACAAACTGGCTCAAATTAAGATCCTACATCTGTACCTATCCACCTGGCTATAATGCACCCACAATGGATACCTGCAGAATCCACCTAGGTTTAACATACCACTTAACACAACAATGCCAGGACTTTAGCATACAGACAGCTTTTAGATTAGCCACACTTACAATACCTTTTTGAATTAGCATATTAGAATTAGACTGAGGCACAGGCCATATCAATATCAGTAGAACCTCTTCACATTTCACTGAGGATATTGTTAAGCTCACGTTCAAATGAGATGAAGGTATACACCTGTGTGTTTACTATCTCTTCTGTATCACTCAATCTTTTCCCCTGTCACTCTCCCTTCCCCTCACTCTGCCCTTTCCCTCCTCCCTCTCTCTCACCCTCCTCTCCTCAGCCCACACTCCAGACAACTCGTTCATGGGCTTTGTGTCTGAGGAGCTGAACGACACCGAGAAGAGTAGCATCATGCAGAACAAGGTCAACAACATGGCTGTGGTTTACGGCAAGGAGGCCAGCATGTGGAAGGTAGGCAAAACACACTGTCGTGGAAATTTCCTGTATTACCAAATCATGAGAGAGCAAACCACACACAAGTCAGAGTTATCATAAAGTCCATGTTTAATTATATGAGCTTCACCATAGCCCTGTGACTCTCAGATCAATTCAGTGTCATAAATTAATTCTCTGAGAGTGCTTACATATCGGCAACTGAGATCCTGTATAGCAAAGACACACATAGCCAGACAGCATTGCATATAAATTATTGTTCAGTTTGGTCTCCTAAACTAAGTTCTTATCTAGTTCTTGGTACCACTTAGAACCAAAAACATTACCTCATCCAATGGCATATATCAAATACACCCCCTCCTGGACAAGCTTACAGAGAGACGTGACTGGCACACAGACATTGTGGAGCCACCTAACTGGTTCCCCATTAATCACACCATCCCTTCACATGGTTTAGGAATAGTTTACAGACACATTCACAGATAAGACTAACCCGACCTCTCCCCTCTCTGGGCCCAAGTAACTTTATCCACATAAGCATGCTTATGAAAATTAATAAAACATCTTATTTACAAATGTTACCTAAAGAATTCTGATTCTGCCATGATAACACACACACTCCACTCACAGAGAGACATGGGTTCAAATAATATGTATAATTTCAAATACTTTAGCTGTACTTGATTTAGCTTGCCCGTAGGAAATGGGATAGTCCCAAAAGTGCCCACCTAGCGCTCCAGCCCGGCTCAAGCAAACACTTAATGTACTTAAAAGATTTCCAACACTATTTCAGTCCAGGTCTGCGTGAGATAATTATCCCACTGACATTAGTTATACGTAGTCGGGTAAAGAGCCGGGGGGGGGGGGGGTGAAATCTTTTTAGATTTTCATAGAGCCGTTCAAATTCCCTTCATGAATGAAGCATATCTGATCTTTAATCTAGAGATGCTTTATGTCATCCAGCTCGTACCCGGAAAATCCCTGTGCTCTTAGAGTGAATACTTAGGCCTTCGGATTGATGTGGATTTGACGTTTCAAAACATATAGATGAGCTGGTTTAAGAAGCTAAGATTTCAAGTTGGCTTTTTCTATAGAAACAGATGGTGCCTTTCTCTAAGCAGTAGGAAGCAGATTGTTAAGTCAATATTTGTATCTGTTCTTGATTATGGTGATGTTATTCATCAAAGTGCAGCTGCTACTACTCTTAAGCCTTTGGATGCCATCTACCATAGTGCCCTTCTGTTTGTTCCAGGCGACAGTTTTGATACTCATCACTGTATCCTGTGTCAAAAGGTTGGCTGGACTTCGCCAAAGACCCGTAGATCTCTACATGACTCCCTTTTTCTTTCCAAGTCTATACTTTATAAGCTTTTGTCTTATCTAACTTTGCTGTTGAGGTACAGCCACCTGAGTTGCCTAATCCGTTCACAGGATTGGTTAACTCTTGAGGTTCCTAGTGTCTCCACCGAGCTAGATAAACCTGCTTTTAGTTTTAATGCACTATATTGCTGGAACAAAATTCTGAAAACGTTTCATCTTGATGTTCTGGTGCCGTTCAGGCAATTTAAAGTATTGATTGGGGATTTATTTGTGGAGGAATGTAAATGTTTTTCTGTGATCTGTGATGTTTTATTTGTGCTTTGCGTGACTGAGTTTTTGCATTTTAATGTGTGAATACAGTATACAGCATATACAGTGGGAGTACAAGTATTTGATACACTGTCGATTTTGCCGATTTTCCTACTTACAAAGCATGTAGAGGTCTGTAATTTTTATAATAGGTACACTTCAACTGTGAGATGGAATCTAAAACAAAAATCCAGAAAATCACATGGTATGATTTTAAAGTAATTAATTAGCATTTTATCGCTGTGCAATACGGACTTTCAGCTCCCTCCATTTTATTGCTCCCCAGTGGCTGCCCCACCCCTGCCCAGTCATGTGAAGTCCATAGATGAAGTACTAATGAATTTATTTCAATTGACTGATTTCCTTATATGAACCTTAACTCAGTAAAGTCAACGCAATTGTTGCATGTTGCGTTTATATTTTTGTTCAATATACACTGCTCAAAAAAATAAAGGGAACACTAAAATAACACATCCTAGATCTGAATGAATTAAATATTCTTATTAAATACTTTTTTCTTTACATAGTTGAATGTGCTGACAACAAAATCACACAAAAATGATCAATGGAAATCAAATTTATCAACACATGGAGGTCTGGATTTGGAGTCACACTCAAAATTAAAGTAGAAAACCACACTAAAGGCTGATCCAACTTTGATGTTATGTCCTTAAAACAAGTCAAAATGAGGCTCAGTAGTGTGTGTGGCTTCCACGTGCCTGTATGACCTCCCTACAACGCCTGGGCATGCTTCTGATGAGGTGGCGGATGGTCTCCTGATGGATCTCCTCCCAGACCTGGACTAAAGCATCCGCCAACTCCTGGACAGTCTGTGGTGCAACGTGGCGTTGGTGGATGGAGCGAGACATGATGTCCCAGATGTGCTCAATTGGATTCAGGTCTGGGGAACGGGCGGGCCAGTCCATAGCATCAATGCCTTCCTCTTGCAGGAACTGCTGACACACTCCAGCCACATGAGGTCTAGCATTGTCTTGCATTAGGAGGAACCCAGGGCCAACCGCACCAGCATATTGTCTCACAAGGGGTCTGAGGATCTCATCTCGATAGCTAATGGCAGTCAGGCTACCTCTGGCGAGCACATGGAGGGCTGTGCGGTCCCCCAAAGAAATGCTACCCCACACCATGACTGACTCACCGCCAAACCGGTCATGCTGGAGGATGTTGCAGGCAGCAGAACGTTCTCCACGGCGTCTCCAGACTGTCACGTCTGTCACATGTGCTCAGTGTGAACCTGCCTTCATCTGTGAAGAGCACAGGGCACCAGTGGCGAATTTGCCAATCTTGGTGTTCTCTGGCAAATGCCAAACGTCCTGCGCGGTGTTGGGCTGTAAGCACAACCCCCACCTGTGGACGTCGGGCACTCATACCACCCTCATGGAGTCTGTTTCTGACCGTTTGAGCAGACACATGCACATTTGTGGCCTGCTGGAGGTTATTCTGCAGGGCTCTGGCAGTGCTCCTCCTGCTCCTCCTTGCACAAAGGCGGAGGTAGCGGTCCTGCTGCTGGGTTGTTGCCCTCCTACGGCCTCCTCCACGTCTCCTGATGTACTGGCCTGTCTCCTGGTAGCGCCTCCATGCTCTGGACACTACGCTGACAGACGCAGCAAACCTTCTTGCCACAGCTCGCATTGATGTGCCAGCCTGGATGAGCTGCACTACTATCAGCCAGGAAGCATAGGAACCGAGAAGTGGTCTGTGGTCACCACCTGCAGAACCACTCCTTTATTGGGGGTGTCTTGCTAATTGCCTATAATTTTCACCTGTTGTCTATTCCATTTGCACAACAGCATGTGAAATTTATTGTCAATCAGTGTTGCTTCGTAAGAGGACAGTTTGATTTCACAGAAGTGTGATTGACTTGGAGTTACATTGTGTTGTTTAAGTGTTCCCTTTATTTTTTTGAGCAGTGTATATATACAAAAAAATGAAATATGACATTTACATAGGTATTCAGACCCTTTACTCAGTCCTTTGTTGAAGCACCTTTTGGCAATGAGTACAGCCTTGTGTTTTCTTGGGTATGACACTACAAGCTTGGCACACCTGTATTTGGAGAGGTTCTCCCATTCTTCTCTGCAGATCCTCTCAAGCTCTGTCAGGTTGGATGGGGACCGTCATAATAATATATATATATTTTTTTAAACTATTTTCTATATTGTAGGATAATAGTGAAGACATCAAAACTATGAAATAACCCACATGGAATCATGTAGTAACCAAAAAAACAATATATTTTAGATTTTAGATTCTTCAAAGTAGCCACCATTTGCCTTGATGACAGCTTTGCACACTCTTGGCATTCTCTCAACCAGCTTCATGAGATAGTCACCTGGAATGCATTTCAATTAACAGGTGTGCCTTGTTAAAGGTTAATGGAGACTCACAGTGTGAATCAGTTATGTTGTGACAAGGTAGGGGTGGTATACAGCAGATAGCCCTATTTGGTAAAAGACCAAGTCCATATTATGGCAAGAACATCTCAAATAAGCCAAGAGAAACGACAGTCCATCATTACTTTAAGACATGAAGGTCAGTCAATGCGGAAAATGTGAACGTTTCTTCAAGTGCAGTTGCAAAAACCTTCAAGCGCTATGATGAAACTGGCTCTCATGAGGACCGCCATAGGAAAGGAGACCCAGAGTTACCAGCCTCAGAAATTGCAGCCCAAATATATATATATATATGTGTGTGTGTGTGTGTGTGTGTGTGTGTGTGTGTGTGTGTGTGTGTGTGTGTGTGTGTGTGTGTGTGTGTGTGTGTGTGTGTGTGTGTGTGTGCGTATTATATTGAACAAAAGTATAAATACAATTTCAACGAGTTACAATTCATATCAGGAAATCAGTCAATTGAAATATATATAAACATACAGTGCATTTGGAAAGTATTCAGACGTCTTGACTTTTTCCACATTTTGTTACTTTACAGCCTTATTCTAAAATTGATTAAATTGTTTTTTTCCCCTTGTCAATCTACACACAATACCCCATAATGACAAAGCAAAAACAGGTTTTTAGACAGACCGTCCAATAGATACACGGAGACTCACAGACAGACTCAATATGGATGAGAAGCATACCATGTTAAATCAGCTCATTTCCATTTCCTACGGTCAAGAACAAGAGGTTAAATCAATATAAACTACTTGAGGGGCTACAATCTTATTCACATCCTCATCCACACTAAGTTACCACACCCCTCCTAAACACTCACACACTTCTCACTCCCCCGGTATACACTACAGAGATGTAAAAAAAATTTGAGCTGTTAACTGCATAACAGACCAAACGATCGACATGCCATGTATCTACTATCTATAGAAGATATTACATTTGGCACACAGCCGCACATGGATGCATTTAACGAAGTCCTACAGCCTCCATTTGCAGCCAAATTTCCTTTCAAAAGCAGCCTGGTTGCTCACAGTGCATTTTCGATGAGGGAGAGACTCTACCTAGATTTCGTTTAAAGACCTGGTTTAGCTGTAGCTTTGTTCCCCCTCCGCCTCTGTTGGCATGCGGCAATTCCCGCGGATTTTCATTCAATGGTTTAGTCTTGCATCTCAAGGCGAGACCGAAGATATTTTAGAAACGGCGTGCGAACGTCGTTGCCGCTTTACAGGAACAGAAGGGGGGAAATGCAATACATGACAGATGGAGTTGAATATTTGTTTGTTCTTTCTCTTGTCTTTCCCCTCCTCGATTCCCTGTCCCCTTCCGCATTCTCCTCCCCTCTCTTCTTCATCACTTCTCTTCTCTCCTGTCCCCTCCTCTCTTCCTCCCATGCGTCTCTCCATTGCGTCTTGGTGGATGATATACTCTGCTGCAGCTCCAGGTAAGACTCTTCTCAGTGGAAACACACCGGCCCTGTTCCCTCTCTCTTAAACCTCGGCTCATACATTCAGTTCACCGTTTCCTCCATGATCACACTCTCTATGAACACCCAATACAGACTCCTGGGGTTGTCAGTTTGACCTCGCATACAGCTGCTATCACAACGCCTTCCTTTGCCTTTTCTTTTATGCACGTTTTGTGTAGAGATAATGGTGAATTGACGAGACACGAGTGGTTTGAACAGTCCACCGCTAATATTAGCACGCAGCTGTCTGCGATGAGAGAGAGAGAGAGAGAGAGAGAGGGAGAGAGAGAGAGAGAGAGAGAGGGAGAGAAATGAATTATTGGACTGGGAAGCTGTGTGGTGCCACAGATGTCTTTCTGAATACTGGGCGAGCGACTAGGACATCTGGTCCAATCAAAAATACTGGAGCGGACCCAGACTTCACGTGCCCATTTTATGAAGTAGTGGTTCTATCTTTCTCAACGCTCTCGAAACAGTTGTTTTTTGGGGGGTTAACTTCTGCTGTCTCTCTTTCTGCCGCTTGAGGCAATTTGTCGAACAAATCGATAGTTCTTGCTTGCGCTATGTGGTATTGGGCTTAGTCGTATCATGGAGACATGAGTAGAGGAGAGGTGTGTGTTGGATTTTAAGGGATAGTACTAGTATTGATTTCTGAAATGTTAACCTTGTGAGTCGGGCCTGTAAGGCAGGCCAAAGCCGTAAACAATATTGTGATGACTCCATCTCGTATTCCAATGGGCATAGGGGTTTCTTGTGCTTTTTGCCTGGGATATCGCTTCTTGTCTTGGCAACCAGCCTCCTCAAAAATTGAAATTGTGAGTATGGAGAGGGGATGATAGAGTTTTGCAGAGGCCTGCAGGTGCTTTTTGGAGCCAGTATGTTTTGGAGCCAGTATGTTCATGCCCCCCCCCCCGCCTACTTTGCAGCCATTATTATGAGCCGTCCTCCCCTCAGCAGCCTCCTCTGCTGTATGTTCACCCTGAAGATGGCACAGTGATGCCGAAACGTTGGTTCACCAAATACATTACTAGGAGCTTGTATATAGAGTGCACAATTGTCTTTCTTAATTTTTATAGCCTACTCGCCGTTTAGTCAGAACCTCCACCGACTTTTTGGGGTGTTTTTTGGGCCGCCTTTAGTTATTATGCTCCCAGCTTCTGGAATTGCCTGCCAGAGAACCTGAGGGAGGCCCAAACTGTGGACGTAATTTAAAAGAGATCTTAAAACGCCTCCTTTTAGCTTTTAAATATTTCAGCTTTAATTTTCAGCGTTTTTTATTCGTTTGTGAAATGCGTTGCGTTGCGTTTTGCGTTCCATGTCTGAAATGTGCAGTACAAATGAAGCTTGATTTGGTCACATTTTTGGGGGGGGTTGTGCGCCAGCTCGTTATTACACTACCTCCAGCACAGAGACACACTCCTCCTCACACACACCCAAGAGCCATGTCTCTTCCTCTTCTCTCGTTCTCTCTCGTTCTCTCTTTGCAGTCCCCCAACAGGCCATTTCCTGGCAAGACGTCCAGTTCACTTGAGTTGAAACCCAGTCAAACCCAGTCAAACCCAGTCAAACCCACCACACAAAGTTCAGGTTGACTTCTATTGTATAAATCAAACTTTCATCTTCCCCGAGTCCCGGACGTTTTCCACACTCTCGTAACCCAACCTTGATCTATATGAACTGATTCCTGAGAATAGAGTCCATGTTAGATAATTAGCATTACTAATGTGGCACGGGGCTGGCCCAGTCAAGCCAGGTCAAGGATTAACTAGCCTGGGCTAAACCTGGGTTACATCCGTGTGTGAGCGTCTGGGTGTGTGTGGTTCTCTCTCTGTTTCGTTGGCTCTAATTCATAGTGTCTGGTGCACTCAGAGCGTTGGCTAATCTCCTAATTGGCTGGGAAAATCCTCATAGGAAACCATCTATCGCAGCAGCCAACAAATTACAGCACAGCCTACAGGGCGAGCACACAATAGAACAGGGATACAGTAAGCTTCTTAACATCCAGGAAGCAGGAAGTCAATAAGGAGACCTGGGCTGTGGTTGATTCACATTGAGGGGGTGGGGGGTTGTTTTGTTTTTCAGACGTGGAGGCTAGCTATGAAAGGGTGCCCATGCTTAAACACACACAGGTGAAGTGTATGGACACACACACACTCACACACACACACACACACACACGAGTGCGCTCACACACACTCTCACACATCTCTCACCTCAAAATGCATCCCCTTTTATTGTCAACATCTTTGCACTTCTCTCACCCACACAAAAAACACAAAGCCTCCATATCCACTTAAGATGCGCTATTGGGTTTAAAGGTTGTGCCTCTCAGAAGAAAGATGTACTGTTGCTTCGGCACATGAATGCACTGTATAGATTCAGCCAGAAAGCACATCTGTTATTGTGTGTAGATGTGGTTTGCTTGTATGCCACAATAGGCATGTGTACTCCCTATTTATAATCTATTAATTTCAATGTATGGGCATAATCTATTCATTTCAATGTATGGGCATAATCTATTCATTTCAATGTACAGGCACAATCTATTCATTTCAATGTACGGGCATAATCTATTCATTTCAATGTATGGGCATGATCTATTCATTTCAATGTACAGGCACAATCTATTCATTTCAATGTACGGGCATAATCTATTCATTTCAATTTATGGGCATGATCTATTCATTTCAATGTATGGGCATGATCTATTCATTTCAATGTACAGGCACAATCTATTCATTTCAATGTACGGGCATAATCTATTCATTTCAATGTATGGGCATGATCTATTCATTTCAATGTATGGGCATAATCTATTAATTTCAATGTATGGGCATAATCTATTCATTTCAATGTATGGGCATAATCAATTCATTTCAATGTATGGGCATAATCAATTCATTTCAATGTATGGGCATAATCAATTCATTTCAATGTATGGGCATAATCTATTCATTTCAATGTATGGGCATAATCTATTCATTTCAATGTATGGGCATAATCTATTCATTTCAATGTATGGGCAGGCTTGCTGTTTTACAGTCTTTACTCCTACAGCCCCATTACTGCGTGATGGAATGGAGGGACTATGAAGACACACACGTTCATACTATTATTATTATTTATTTTGTATTATTGGTTGTATATTGTTGTATATGAAATGCGTGTGTCTGTCCTTGTCCATCAGTGTATCAGTGTTTTGTTACTTGTCATGTTTTGTGTTTTTGTGGACCCCAGGAAAAGTAGCTGATGCTTCAGCAAAAGCCAATGGGCGTCCGAATAAACCACTGAATGAACCAATCAGATTGGTAGAGACGTGTGAGAGCGCCACAGATAGGTCAGGGAGAGGGATGTCATAGCAGCCAGTAAGGACATGAGTGGAACCGGCTGTCACAGGCTGGCTAATGCTGTGCTATGCTGCTGCCCCCTGGGTGCCTGGGGTGGTACTGGCATTCTGCCAGTATTTTTTCCCTGCGTCCTTACATGGACGCCTCGCTCCTCGCTCTCTGGCGCCGGGAAGAGACGCTCGGGGCCAAATGTGTGTGATAAGATAGAGAGGGATTGAGAGAAAGGGTGTGTGTGTGTGCACACGTGTGCAGGAAACCATGCCAGATCCCTAGCACTTCCCCTCATTCATATTGACGGCCCACGGCAGTGCGGCACTGTGTGTCTCTTTGGGTTTTCTAAAGGGGTCTGTCACATTAAATGCCCTGCGCTCACTAACAGGCAATGGCTCTGCCTCTCTCTGTGTGAAGATGCTAACGTTCACACAGCACACACAACCACTCACTCAGTGAATTCACAACCACTCATCCACACACACTTAAACAGTCATAGTGCATTATCACGCGTACACACACACTAACACACACAATCATTGCCATTTATATGTACACTCATAAACAACCACACACACAGCCATTAACGCATCACCTCTAATCACATCATTCTCTCTGTCTCTCCTTCCCTCTCCAGCTCTCCCCCCCCTCCTTCCCTCTCCATCTCTCTCTACCTCCTTCCCCCTCATCTCCCTCCTTCCTTCCCTCTCCATCTCTCCCTCCCTCCCTCCTTCCCTCTCATCTCCCTCCTTCCCTCTCATCTCCCTCCTTCCCTCTCCATCTCTCTCTACTTCCTTCCCTCTCATCTCCCTCCTTCCTTCCCTCTCCATCTCTCTACCTCCTTCCCTCTCAATCTCTTTACCACCTTCCCTCTCATCCCCCTCCTTCCTTCCCTCTCCATCTCTCCCTCCCTCCTTACCTCTCATCTCCCTCCTTCCCTCTCATCTCCCTCCTTCCCTCATCTCTCCCTCCCTCCTTACCTCTCATCTCCCTCCTTCCTTCCCTCTCC
Source organism: Oncorhynchus kisutch (assembly GCF_002021735.2). Lineage (NCBI taxonomy): Eukaryota > Metazoa > Chordata > Actinopteri > Salmoniformes > Salmonidae > Oncorhynchus > Oncorhynchus kisutch. The sequence goes on from NC_034193.2 coordinate 42,314,040, forward strand.
ATCTCTCCCTCCCTCCTTCCCTCTCATCTCCCTCCTTCCCTCTCCATCTCTCTCTACTTCCTTCCCTCTCATCTCCCTCCTTCCTTCCCTATCCATCTCTCTACCTCCTTCCCTCTCATCCCCCTCCTTCCTTCCCTCTCCATCTCTCCCTCCCTCCTTACCTCTCATCTCCCTCCTTCCCTCTCATCTCCCTCCTTCCCTCATCTCTCCCTCCCTCCTTACCTCTCATCTCCCTCCTTCCCTCATCTCTCCCTTCCTCCTTACCTCTCATCTCCCTCCTTCCCTCATCTCTCCCTCCCTCCTTACCTCTCATCTCCCTCCTTCCCTCATCTCTCCCTTCCTCCTTACCTCTCATCTCTCTCCTTCCTTCCCTCTCCATCTCTCTCTCCCTCCTTTCTTACCTCTCATCTCTCTCCTTCCTTCCCTCTCCATCTCTCACTCCTTCCCTCTCCATCTCTACCTCCCTCATTCTCTCTCCATCTCTCCTTCACTCTCTGTCTCTCGTTCCCTCCGTCCCTCCCCCTCTCCCATCCGCACGTGCTCCTCCACTTTCTCCCTCAAACTCAACCCTCTCACTCTCTCCCTTTCCTTTTTCACCCACTCATGACTTTTTCCACCGTCCCACTTCCTCTCCTCGCTCACCAACTCCCCATTCACTTTCTTACATTCTCTCTCTCTCTCTCTTCCCTCCTCCTTACCCATCAGCAGGGTAAGGAGGGTTTCCTCCAGATCCTCCACAGGTACATGGAGGTCCACGGGACGGTGTACTACGAGACCCAGCGCCCCCCCGAGGTGCCTGCCTACGTCAAGAACCACGGCCTGCTGCCCCAGCACGAGCTGCAGACGCTGCTCCGCAAGGCCAAGGTACTGGAACACACACACACACAAGACGATACACAACATACACAAGAGGTAACACACTACAGATGTGGGATCTTAATTGGATCACCCTGTTGCAGGATAACCTTCCTGCAATGCAGGAAATGTAAGTTTATTCAAGGTTTAAAAAGGCTTCTTAAGTTTGTAATTTTGTAACTTTGAAATTCAGACTTGATTTTCAGTTACGGGGAATGTATCAACCCATACAAACAATGTCCATTCATTATAATCCTCATAATAAATCATATTTCCTGTTGCTGCAGGATTATTTTCCTGCTGTAGAAACTGGCTCAAATTAAGATCCTAGATCTGTACGTGCGCAAACACATTCAGGCACCATGCATGCACACATAATACACACACACAACACACACACGCACACACTAGTTCCACACACACTACTGTTGCACCAGCACTAACTACAACAGCAGCCACGCAAGGCCAACACACAGTTACCTTCCAGTCCCTGGTACATCTGTAAATGGCAGCATTTTCAATTGACAAGCATGAATAAAATAACTGATGGTTATCCTAACTGGTATCATCTTCGTCTCCTCCACCAGCTCTTCATTGGGTTTGGTTTCCCCTACGAAGGGCCCGCCCCTCTGGAGGCCATAGCCAATGGGTGCATCTACCTGCAGCCCAAGTTCCACCCACCCCACAGCTCGCTCAATCACGAGTTCTTCAGAGGCAAGCCAACGTCTCGAGAGGTGAGCTCCCATTGGTCAACGCCATATCTAGTACTGTACCACTCTTCAGTTGAAGATGAACTACCAACATTCCCGATTGTACACCAAATGTGCCACTTATACATCAGAGAATATTGCTTTAAACTGGAATATTCGACTAATTCTTTACTCCACCCCTCTCAGGTGTCGTCCCAGCACCCGTACGCAGAGCAGTACATCGGGCGGCCCCACGTCATGACAGTAGACTACAACAACTCCCAGGAGTTTGACTCTGCCATCAGAGAGATCATGAGTACCAAGGTACAGTTGTTTCATGTATTTCTTGACTCATTGGTTTCTTTGGCAGTGACCAAACACACTATGTTCCACCAGAGAAGGATTGTACAACCATATAACGAGTCTGACGAGCCCGCCGCAAACAATATATTGCTTTCTCGGGAACAGGCCCAGATCCCCGTGATTTGTGTGAAGACGAGGGGGAGAAATAGGGCCAAAGGGCCGGCTGCCTTCTGAGAATTCGTAGGCGATCGAATTAACCCCACTTCCTTCCATTCTGCTAGAAAACGTGCAATCTTTGGAGAATAAAATCGATGACCTACGCGCAAGATACCAACGGGACATTCAAAACTCTAATATCTTATGCTTCACGAAGTCGTGGCTGAATGATGACACTATCGACATACCGCTGGCTGGTTACACGCTGTAACGGCAGGATAGAACAGCGGCGTCTGGTAAGACAAGGAGCAGCGGACTATGTCTTTTTGTAAATAACAGCTAGCGCACGAGCTATTGCTCGCCTGAGGGAGAGTATCTCATGATAAGCTGTAGACCACACTATCTACCGAAAGAGTTTTCATCTGTATTTTTCATAGCTGTTTACATACCACCACAGTCAGAGGCTGGTACTGAAACAGCATTGATTGAGCTGTATTCCGCCATAAGCAAACAAGAAAACACTCACCCAGAGGCGGCACTTCTAGTAGCCGGGGACTTTAATGCAGGGAATCCGCTTTACCAAATTTCTATCAGCATGTCACATGTGCAACCAGAGGGAGAAAAAAAACTCTGCACCACATTTACTCCACACAAAGGGATGCATACAAAGCTCTCCCGCGCCCTCCATTTGGCAAATCTGACCATATTCTATCCTCCTGATTCCTGCTTACAAGCAAAAATTAAAGCAGTGACTAGATCAATAAAAAAGTGGTCAGATGAAGCAGATGCTTAGCTACAGGACTGTTTTGCTAGCACAGACTGGAATATGTTCCGGGATTCCTCCGATGGCATTGAAGAGTACACCACATCAGTCAAGTGCATCGATGACGTCGTCCCCACAGTGACCGTACGTATTGTACATATCCCAACCAGAAGCCATGGATTACAGGCAATATCCGCACTGAGCTAAAGGCTAGAGCTGCTGCTTTCAAGGAGTCGGACTCTAACCTGGAAGCTTATAACAAATCCCGCTATGCCCACCAACGAAACATCAAACAGACAAAGCATCAACACAGGACTAAGATCGAATCGTACTACACCGGCTCTGATGCTCGTCGGATGTGACAGGGCTTGCAAACCATTACAGACTTCAAATTGAAGCAAAGCCGAGAGCTGCCCAATGACACGAGCCTACCAGACGAGCTCAACTACTTCTATGCTCGCTTCGAGGCAAATAACACTGAGACATGCATGAGAGCACCAGCTGTTCTGGAACTGTGTGATCACGCTCTCTGCAGCCGATGTGACTAAGACCTTTAAACAGGTCAGCATTCACAAGATCACAGGACCAGACGGATTACCAGAATGTGTACTGCAAGCATGTGCTGACCAACTGCCAAGTATCTTCACTGACATTTTTTAACCTCTCCCTGTCTGAATCTGTAATCCGCACGGCAAGCGGTACCGGAGTGCCAAGTCCATGTCCAAGAGGCTTCTAAACAGCTTCTACCCCCAGGCCATAAGACTCCTGAACACCTAATCAAATGGCTACCCAGACTACCCCTATTTTACACCGCTCCTACTCTATGTTGTTATCATCTATGCATAGTCACTTTAATAACCCTACCTACATATACATATTACCTCAACTAACTGGTGCCCGCGCACATTGACTCTGTACTGGTACCCCCCCCTGTATATAGTCTCGCTATTGTTATTTTACTTCTGCTCTTTAGTTACTTGTTACTTTTATTTCTTATTCTTATCTGTATATTTTTTTAAACTGTATTGTTGGTTAGGGGCTCGTAAGTAAACATTTCATGTGCATGTGACGAATAAAATTTGATTTGATTTTGATTTGATGCTGATCGGGAGACGCTGCTTTTTTAAATGACGTTTCAGCTCGCTCCATCCAGGAAATACTGTGCACTTGAAATGCACCTCTGAAAGCTCCATATGGACAAGAACTAGCTGCAATGATTTAACCTAGGACAGTGGTGTATGCTATGCTAGCATTGGGAAACAGTGTGTCCACAGCCAAGGAGTAATTAGCAGTAAATGTGGACTAATGGGAACCTGTGTGATTTTGTGTGTATTTGTGTGTGTGTGTCTGTGTGTCTCTAAATGTGTGTGTGTTCTCCCCTCTCCACTCTCCTGCTGTCTGCTGTGTCTTGTCAGACATGCCGTAGCTCAGTGCCCTGCCGCTTACTCTCTGTCTGTCTGTCTGTCTGTCTGTCTGTCTGTCTGTCTGTCTGTCTGTCTGTCTGTCTGTCTGTCTGTCTGTCTGTCTGTCTGTCTGTCTGTCTGTCTGTCTGTCTGTCTGTCTGTCTGTCTGTCTGTCTGTCTGTCTGTCTGTCTGTCACTCTGTCACTCTGTCACTCTGTCACTCTGTCACTCTGTCACTCACTCACTCACTCACTCCAGTGATAGATGGCTGAGAGGCCACTTCACCCCTTTCTGGAGACTGCACACTCCCCCTGTTTGTCTGTGGGCTGGCTCTCTGTCCAGGGTGGCTCCACATGCTCAGCCATGCAGACCAAGCAATTTCTTCTGGCTGACACTTCTTCATGTTCACATAAATCCCTATCCATTTCTCTTTCTATGTCTCTCTCTTGCTCGGTCTCTCTCTCTCTCTCTCGCTCTCTCTATGTTCCCCCTTTCTCATTCTGTCCATTCCACTGACCTGTTGTTTTCATATTTATCCCTCTTTAATAAATGGGAGGCAGTGAGAGAGGGAGGGAGGAAAGGAGGGATGGAGATTTGTGATGTGTAACTTTTTTTCATAAATCCTCTCTACACGTTTTGCTTTTCTTTATTTGAAATGGGAAAAGTCCGATTTCACATGCAGTTAAACATGTTGTATTAAAACATGATTTACTGAGTGATGCATCGTTTACAAGTGAGATTTGGAACATTAGATACGTGATCTACTGTTTAAACTGGAGGGAATGCATTATTAACATGTGGTCTGTACTTTCAGTCTCTTCCTAATGGAAAAGTTGAACATAACTATTTGTGCTTAATCAAAAAATGTGTTTCCTTGAAATACTACGACATATTATCAGAGACACTTGGTTCCAAAGGGACATCCAGTTAAGTAATACTGTATTCAGTCGCTCGTGCTAAGAAGAAAACACACAATCCTGGTATTATAATAATAATAATCATTTTTATTTTATTTAACCTTTATTTAACTAGGCAAACCAGTTAAGAACAAATTCTTAATGGTATTGACAGCCTACCGAAAGGCAAAAGGCCTCCTGCGGGGACGGTGGCTGGGATTAAACATTCAAAATAAAGAAAAGGGCAAAACAAACACGACATGAAGAGAGATTTAAGACAACAACATAGCAAGGCAGCAACACATAACAACAACATAGTAGCAACACAACATGGTAGTAGCACAAAACATGGTACAAACATTATTGTGCACAGACACCAGCACAAATGGCAAGAAGGTAGAGACAACAATACATCACACAAAGCAGCCACAACTGTCAGTAAGAGTGTCCAAGAGATTGAGATAAAAGTGTCCAGTTTGAGTGTTTGTTGCAGCTCGTTCCAGTCACTAGCTGCAGTGAACTGAAAAGAGGAGCGATCCAGGGATGTTTGCGCTTTGGGGACCTTTAACAGAATGTGACTGGCAGAACAGGTGTTGTATGTGGAGTATGAGGGCTGCAGTAGATATCTCAGATAGGGGGGAGTGAGGCCTAAGAGGGTTTTATAAATAAGCATCAACCAGTGGGTCTTGTGACTGTTATACAGAGATGACCAGCTTACATAATAGTATAGAGTGCAGTGATGTGTCCTATAAGGAGCATTGGTGGCAAATCTGATGGCTGAATGGTAAAGAACATCTAGCCGCTCGAGAGCACCCTTACCTGCCGATCTATAAATTATGTCTCCTTAGTCTAACATGGGTAGGATGGTCATCTGAATCAGGGTTAGTTTGGCAGTTGGGGTGAAAGAGGAGCGCTTACAATAGAGGAAACCAAGCCTAGGTGTAACTTTAGCCTGCAGCTTTGATATGTGCTGAGAGAAGGACAGTGTACCGTCTAGCCATACTCCCAAGTACTTGTAGAGGTGACTACCTCCAGCTTTAAACCCTCAGAGGTAGTAATCACACCTGTGGGGAGAGGGGCATTCTTCTTACCAAACTACATTACCTTTGTTTTGGAGGTGTTCAGAACAAAGTTAAGGGTAGAGAAAGCTTGTTGGACACTAAGAAAGCTTTGTTGTAGAGCATTTAACACAAAATCCGGGGAGCGGCCAGCTGAGTATAAGACTGTATCATCTGCAAATAAATGGATGAGAGAGCTTCCTACTGCCTGAGCTATGTTGTTGATGTAAATTGAGAAGAGCGTGGGGCCTAGGATTGAGCCTTGGTGTACTCCCTTGATGATAGGTAGTGGCTGAGACAGCAGATTTTCTGACTTTACACACTGCACTCTTTGAGAGAGGTAGTTGCAAACCAGGCCAAAGACTCCTCAGAGACACCAATACTCCTTAGCCGGCCCACAAGAATGGAATGGTCTACCGTATCCAAAGCTTTGGCCAAGTCAATAAAAATAGCGAAATACTTCAACCAACTGAGCAGTCAACTGGGTAGAATTGGCTATTTATTGCAATTAGGATGAACGATGGGGAAACGGGCAAAACAATATTGAAATTTGGAAAATATGGTCATTTAGTGGTGTTATGTTGATTGCCTAGCAACACATTCTGTGGAAATGTTCTGATCTGTGGGAATCTGGGTGTGTGGGTGTGTGTCTTTGCAGGTCGAGCCATACCTACCCTATGAGTACACCTGCGAGGGAATGCTGGAGAGGGTACACGCCTACATACAGCATCAGGTAGGTTCACCGTGCACACACACACACATTAACACACACACATTAACACACACACACACACACACATTAACACACACACGCATACATACATGCAGGCACTCAACCGTGTCTGTTTATCCCAAAACATATTATCATAATGTCTTCCGCCCATTCTGCCTGCTTACCACACACACTCTGTCTGTAGTCAACCTGGAGAGGTCACTAATCAACGCTGATTCTCATTGTGGACTAGACCAGAGTTTCGTGCTCTTGTGTGTTTCTGTGCAATAGCCTCTACTATTACTATACAGTCCTTGACATTATTCTTTACTCGTGTCATTTAGCAGACGCTGTTATCCAGTGCATACACTTTCCCACTGGTCCCCCGTGGGAATCCAACCTGGCCTGGCTGACTTGATAGGCTGATATGTCAAACCGGTTCTCTTTCATGTTTTAAAACGAGTTGTCTCTCCGGTGCTGGTGGACCCAGATGAGTTTTGTCAGGGAATTAGGTGAAGGGTTGATGGGAGATTATTTAGAGGGATGTGCAGTATAGAGGAGGTTAGAGAAACGTCTGTTTACTTTGTATTCCTGTCCCTCGATGCCCTGAAGTGTTTGGAAATGTAGATTTATTCAACAGCTAAAGGCAAAACGTGTCAGCGGGCTTTTGATTTGTGTTGGCTAACGTGTTTGTGTATGGTGTGGGAGTGACAATTCGTGCGCGTGGATATGCGTAGCTAGCTTGGCGTCTGTGCGTGCTATTTGCACCGTCAACAAAAATACCACATTCTGTATAATGGAATCTCGGCCGCCCAGAAACAAATCTCCTGTGGGTGGCAGCACGAGAGGCTACCTATGTGTTGTGTTGTTCAACATCCCCTTCCCCTCTCTCTCTCCTCTCCCTCCGTCCCTCCAGGACTTCTGTACCCCCGAGGCCCCCTTCCCTCCGGCCAACTCCTCCTCCAAGCTGGGGCTTAGTAGTCCAGCTAGCCCTGGGCCTCAATTTTTCCTGCTGCCCAACTCCAGTGCCCTAACCTGGGCCCCCAGCGCCAACGCCCCCCTTGCCTGGCCCCCCCTCAGCTCCCTGAGGCTGCTGGCGTCCCAGGAGGGCCAGTCATGTGTGGAGGCGTGCCAGCGTGCCAACCTGGTGTGTGAGCCCGCGTTGTTCCGCTTCGTCAACAACAAGGAGGCCCTCCGCGGGTGAGTAGCACCTTGGCACACCTGTTTTCACATTAAGCCATATACCTACACACACACACACACACACACACACACACACACATTGGACATACGTTTCTAACAGCCACACACACATATGCAGACATTCGAAACACACAATCACTCCACGTCACTAACAATCATGCAAACACACACAAGGCTCTCAGTCCTCTGTAACCACCCTACCACTCAAACGGTAACACACAGTGGTTCGTTCCCTAAGGGCTGTCTGTGGGCGTAATACTCAAGCAGCTACAGCAAGGACGTCAGGTTCAAAGTCTTCTCAGTGATGTCAGGTGTCTTGTCGGCGCCATCTAGAGACCTGTAGTGACAGCAGAAGACGATAAGAGTGTCACAGCAGCTCCAACTCTTCCTCCTCTTTTATCTTTCCCTTTCTCCTTGTCTTTCTCTTCATCACCCATGCTGCTCAACACATTTTCCTTTATCTTTGGTTCCTTTTTACTTCATGCATGTCTCTCTCTCTCTGTCTCTCTCTGTCTCTCTCTGTCTCTCTCTGTCTCTCTCTGTCACTCTCTGTCTCTCTCTGTCTCTCTCTCTGTCTCTCTCTCTGTCTCTCTCTCTGTCTCTCTCTGTCTCTCCTCTGTCTCTCTCTCTGTCTCTCTCTGTCTCTCTCTGTTCTCTCTCTGTCACTCTCTGTCCTCTCTCTGTCTCTCTCTGTCTCTCTCTCTGTCTCTCTCTGTCTCTCTCTGCCTCTCTCTGTCTCTCTCTGTCTCTCTCCTGTCTCTCCTCTCTCTGTCTCTCCTCTGTCTCTCCTCTGTCTCTCTCCTGTCTCTCTCTTCTCTGTCTCTCTCTGTCTCTCTCGTCTCTCGTCTCTTCTCTGTCTCTCTCTGAATGCTCTCGTCTCTGCCACATCTCTCGCTGTCTCATCTCTGTTCTCTCTGTCTCTCTCTGGTCTCTGT